>NW_026589732.1:5035084-5047883 GCF_907164565.1 Psammomys obesus | reverse complement strand
GAAGGAAGGAAGGAAGGAAGGAAGGAAGGAAGGAAGGAAGGAAGGAAGGAAGGAAGGAAGGAAGAAGGAAGGAAGACTCACTCCTTTCCACCCATTTACTGTTCTTCAGCTAGTTGCTGTTAATGGAAACATTTTTCCTGCGGCCTCTATCAGAATCATTATCTATTATTTGCTCAACTCTTTACCTGTTTCCTTCTCTGGCAAGTGTGTTCCTTGAGGAGAAGTACCAGGTTTGCTGAGTGCTGAAATCCCAGAACCAACACTACCAGATTTGTGTCAGGTACTGAATAAAGATTTCACAGGAAAATGAGCAAAGGAAACAGGAGGCCACTGAATCTTGTTTCAGTTTTGTTCTTAACAAGCTGGTTAGTTGAGGTGGTTTAAAGTATAACATTATATTGAAGACCTGACCCAATCTTTACTTTGATCAAGAAACAAATTTGTGATTTGGGGATGGGGACAAAAACCAATGATTTCTTCCCCCATGCTGAATTGATCAGTTAAACAAGATTTGTGTACTTGAGGAGTTTCTCAGAATGAGACTACAATGGTCTTTTCCAGCCCCATTCTATATTGACTTTAGATGACAGAGCAGGTATTTTCATTGTGTGGTTTTTTTTTTTTTCAAACTGTCTATTCCAGGTCTCCTTACCTCTCTTTCCAAATGTCTAACAGAAGCAGAGAGATTAGCCTTGGTTGACAGTTTCTTCAGTCTACTTAGTAGTATCTGATTTTTTAAATCCTGCCTTGCATTTAATTTTAGGATCTTAAAAGAGGATCTAATTTAGATGTTTGATTTGTGGCCCAGTTTTTTATATTACTCAGTTATACAAACTGGATGTGTTAAATGTGTGAACACTTTGAGAAGATGCAGCTGACACTTGCATTTCTAGAAAATTCTTCTTTATGATGCACAGTTTCTCATCTTTTTGGGTGGTTTTTAGCTTTTACTAATAAAAATATAAAGTCCCCTGCACAGTTCACCTAAAACTCAGCACTGTGTTTGGTTATGTATTTTTAATTACATTGTAAACAACCCTTTTGGTCATTCACCCACTCAACAAAAAGTCTCAAGACTTCTCTCATACAGAAGAAACATAGTTAGATGCTACTGAACAAACAGACAAGGTCTATGTATTCATGAAATTTGCATTGCAAGGGGCAAATTAAAAAAAATGCTTAAGACGTAAATGTCACTTGATAGTGACCATGAGACATGCAGAATAAACAATGTGAGAGTAAAATTAGTAAAGCGGGAGGGTGAAGACTGGCTACTTTGTAGCAGGTTAACTGGGAGGACCTATTCATGGACAAAATATTTGACCAACTACCTGAAGAATGAAAAAGGGCTAGTTACGGGAGGATGTGATGGTTCCCCAGCAGATGGGGCATCACTGCTGGAAAGGCTCTGGCTTCTAGGACTTCCTCTGAGCCTACAGCTACAAGACAGAAAGGCAGTCGCCCCTACCTCCGCTCCTTACCCAGCCTTGCATGCACCTTTCATCACTTTGTGACCTAGAAAATTTATATTTTGATTGCCCCCATTAGAAAGTCTTGTACGTAACCATCAATAGCAACAAAACTCACCACATCACTTTAAATACTTCTGGATGTCCTTATATTAAAATACTTGGGAGAGAAATTTAAATGACTTTTTCTATAAGTAAATTATATCCAAGCGCATTTTGAATAGTTCTTTTTTTTTTTCTTCTCCTGATTTTGGTGGTACCATTATTATACATGGTTCACGTTTATGTCAAATGGATTAGTGCAGATAACCTATGTGCAAGTTCCCCAGAATTTTTTAATTTATTTGTAGATGATTTGCAGTAACTAGCTCAATGTAAATGCTTTGTAAATAATTGTTATACTAGATTGGCTAAACAATAATGACAAGAAAACGTCTGCACATGACCAGTATAGGTGAATGCTTTAAAAACTATTTTCCACATGTGTCTAATTGAATCTGCAGATGTGGAGCCGGTGGCATGAAAAGCCAACTGTTTTTAGATTTAAAGAGGACAGCAATCTGATCAGAGTGTGCTAAACGGTCTGTTAGGACATTTATTTTGGCAATAGTTTGAAGGAAGAATTAGCTGTTCAAAAGCTGGGAACGTAGAGTGCCAGTTGGAAGGCTCTAATAGTTGTCTACACAAAATCACTTGAATAAGGACCATGAGACCGAGAATGAAGGAAAGCCATGAGTTACAAACAGGTAGGACACCATGAAAGCTGAACTCTCCCAATAACTGGATGGGTAGCAAAACGTCAGTGGGATTGGAGAAAGGTAATTAATACTGAGTGTAACCCAATGTGGAAAAGCTTTTATATTTTGATAAGCGGTTCTTGCTCAGAATAAAAGGCTGCAATTACTCATGTACCTCAAAGTCGAGCTAAATATTAAGACAAGGCTAAGTCACCTACCCTATCTTAGCACACTGAACGCAAGAAGGACAGGACCCAGTTAGAGGTTATATCCCTGATTTTATGGTCTTTAACTTTAAAGTCATCCAGCTACCTTCCAAGACCGTCCATCTCAAAATTTACCTGGTGATTGAGAAAGGCTTATTTCATTTCCAGCTGTTCTAATCTTTACTCCTGCTTTTTAATGTTTTTTTTAATTTTTAATTTCTTTCTTCACAATTTATACATTACATATCCTAATTGAAGCTCCCTCCCTCAACTCCCCTAGTCCCACCCTCCCTCCCTCTTCCCCCCATTCCCTTCCCCTAGTCCACTGAAAGGGAGAATTCTTCACTATTGCCCATCTGCCCATAGCTTGTTAAGTCTCATCAGGACTGCTTGGATCCTCTTCATCCGTAACCTGGAAAGGCTGCATCATCAGGGGTGAGTGATCAGAGAGCAGTCAACTGAGTTCATGATAGAGGCAGCCCCTGATCCCCTCACTCAGAGAACAACATGGAGACTGAGCTGCCAATCAGCCACATATGATTAGGGGGTCTTGGTCCTCTCTATGCATGGTCCTCCAATGGTCTCTGCAGGACCCCCTAGGCTTTTTTTCCCCTACAGGGAAAGAAAACCAGCTTTCTCTCAGCCCCACCTAGATTAAACTCAGCACTAACAGGAAGTCAGCCAACCCTTAGCATTGTGATAAATTCTAAGATGCTTCTGCTGTCAGACACTTTCCACCAAACTTGATTCAAGTTTTTTGTGAGCCTCCAAAACAATGTGTGAGTTACCTGGTACATACCCCTCTGCAGAAATCCCAGCAATTATCTCAGATAAGACAGGGCTCACCAAATGTCCCTCCTGGTACTTTCAGACATGAAAGAGGCTATTTCTTGTCTGAAAAAAATCAGTCTTTCTAGACAAAATTACAGAATACTTGAAGAGAAGTGTAAAAATTGTATGCTCTCTAAATCTGTTTGCTTCATTACAATATAAAGGGTTTTAAAACTACAATTCTTGCCATGATGAGAAAAATGGCTAATTGTGGAAGGCATGGTGGCTCACACAATAATCACAGTACTTGAGGCTGAAGATAGTAAGTTTAACAATAAGTTTGAAGTCAACCTGGGCAACATGGCGAACCTCTGAGACTGCCAGGAAGTGACTGCTCAAGGAGTATAGCGCTTTCATTTCATGTCATTTCCTATCAGAAAAGGTTCCAAAAGTTTGTAGTCATGAAGGTCCACAGGAGTAGGGCTGTGTCCAATAACCTGGTAGTTTGGCGTGGTTAAAATGGCCATTTTGTTGTATTCTCTCTCTGTGTGAGTGTATGTGTGTGCACGTGTGTTGTACATGTATGCCTGTTCATGAGCACATGTTCATGTAGGTGTATGCATGTATGTGCCCATATTGATCAAGGTTCGCATCAGGACTCTGCCTAAATTCCTCTTCTACCTTATTCTTTTGAGGCAGAGCCTCTCAGCGCCAGAGCCTGCAGGTGTGGTCTGGCGAGCCAGCTTGCTCTGAAGACCATGTCTCTGTCTTCCAAGACGGGAGCTATGGGCAGCTAGTAAGCTCACCTGGCATGTATGTGTCTCCTGGGGATCTGAACTTGCTTCCTTCTGAGTCATCTTCTCAGCCCTGCTGGATGTATTTTAACACAGTCAGTCTTTGAGTGTGGGATGGCACTGATGATACTGCTGCCAAGACTTCTGAATGACCTCCCTACAGGAGCCATACCTTAGCGCAACACCAACACCATGCCTGAGGGTGGATCACAGCTTCGGACGTTGGTCCGCAGGAAGCTCCCTTCAACTTCTGACTCCTACTGAGAATTGCTCAACAAGTTATGGCTTGTCTTTTTGTTGCTAAGGTGAGTCCAGGTTCCTTTGTACTTTCTAATATTCATCTTTCCTTTTGGCCTCACTTTTCACTCCTTATTTCTTAGTTTATTTTTTTTTTAACTTAATCACTTTACAGCCTGGTGCTAGCCCCCTCCTTTCTCTCTTCCAAATCCCACACTCACATCCTCTCCCCACTTTGTCCTCTATCCTTTTACTCAGAGGGTACCAACCCACTCTGGCACCTCAAGTCACAGCAAGACTTAGCACATCTTCTCCCACTGGGGCCTGACAAGGCATCCCAGCTAGGAGAAAGGGATCCAAGGGGAGGCAACAGAATCAGAGACAGGCCCTATTCTCTGTTGACCATGCTGCACATCTGCTACATATGTGTAGGGGTCTAGGCATGCTCTTTGGTTGTGGTTCAGTCTCTGTGAGTCCCCATGGGCCCATGTCAGTTGACTCTGTAGGTCTTCTTATGGTATCCTTGACCCTTCTGTCTCCCTCTATCCTTCCCCTCACTCTTCCACAGAATTCCCTGAGCTCAGCCTATTGTTTGGCTGTGGGTCTCTGCCTCTGTTTCCATAAGCTACTGGATAAAGCCTCTCAGAAGACAGTTATGCAAGGTTCCTGTCTTCAAGCAAAGCAGAGTATCATTAATAGTGTCATGGGTTGGCTCTCTCCCATGGGGTGGGTCTCAAGTTGGACCAGTCATTGGTTTGCCATTCCCTCAATCTCTGCTCCATATTTATCCCTATACTTCCTGTAAGCAAGACAAATATTGGGTTGAAGGTTTTATTTGTGGGTTGGTGTCTTCCACCCTCTACTGGGAGTCTCACCTGGCTATTGATACTGTACATGAGAATTTGTAAAATACTTCAAATCACTTATAGAGCCTGATATAATCTAAGTAATTTCAAAAGCAAAAGATGACCAGATAGATTGGTTACTTATTTTATTTCTCTAACATGGACACTTTTCTGGGCATGAACTTCACAATAACCCCTGCTTTGAAACCTCCAAGAAATCCCATCAGAAGAGAGGCACGTCTTTATTACATAGCTAACTTCCACATCATTCACATAACTCTTGGGCTGACTTGACTCATACCTGGTTTTTCCTGTAACAGATGGCCACATTCTAGCATCATTCTACAAATGCAGTGATGATTCTCAACACTAAGCAGGAATCTCTGCTGAGAAAGCAAAACACATGCTTTCCATCAGGGTTTCACTGCTCTCCAGAATTACAAGGAAAATGAAGCCCAACCATGCCTTCTTGTCCTTGCTACAAAAGCCTGCGACATCTTAGTAAAAGCAGACAATGATGTTAACAATTCACCATATCACCAATGCAAGTTTTTGTTTGAGGGAGAGAAAGAATGGAGAATTCAACGTGTTTGGGTTTAAATGAAAAGCAAATAAATGTACACTCCTAATATGTCTTGGAGCGTTGATGGGTCATTAACACTGTACTGTTGCCCAATGTGCTAGCAATATGAATGAAGTTTTAACTACCCACTCAACAAACTCTATGTGCTGAGCAGCATCATAATCCGCAGTGGGAAGAGATGCACGTTAGTCAAAGAGACATATAAAAGGTAACCAATTTATGCATAACTCTAGTGCTAGTGGGCAGTTTGGGTGCTTGAAGATTCTAGAGCAAGTGGCATCCATACCCAGGGCCAAAGTATATATGGGAGGTCAGGAGAGGTGGCATTAAACTAGAGACAAAAAGGATGATCACATCCAAAAACCCAGAACAGAGAAGAAATGGCACATTCAAAGAAAAAAAAAAATGATTCAATCTGGCTGGAAGAAAAGATGAAGGGGAAAGTGGGATCTGGGGTGGTTAATAACAGGACTTCATCTGGAGCAAACTGGGGACCACTAAAAATATTTCAAACGAGACAGATGTGTCTAGATCTACTGTTTAGTAACAGGCAAACTCCTAGTGCCTGGATTTGGACTGGAAGCTAGCAGAACGTATAAAGCTTAGTTAGTGGTCAGCAAGCGATTGTGACAGGCAAGGGAGGACATGTAACCACCGGTACCTCAGCGTTTCACATGCGTGTGACTGCAGAACAGCCTCAAGGAATGCATCCCTTTTGTGTTCATTTACATATGAATGTGTGTAAAGTATTACTGTATGCTACAATATTAGCAAATGAAACTAATAAATAAACACAAAGTGGTTAGAAAAGGAAGTTCTGGTATTTTCTTCCTATTTCCCAAACTACCTTCCTGAAATCACATCTGTTGTGGACTGAATCAAAAAGTGATGGTGAAGAGTGGAAAAACTTGAGGCAACCGGAGAAACAGGTAAGAGGATTTGGCTAGTTTAATGGTGGCGGGGAGAAGTCAGATAAAACGAGAAGCTTCTGACGTTTCTGGTTTGTATGACTGGTGCTGAATTCTATGGTGTGAGACTTTGGACAAAAATGTATCTGTATGAAAAGAGCCAGAGCACCTTCGCAAGGCTCAAACTGAGATGAAGAAACAGCGAGTTTTAGCGAAAGCAGGAACGAAGTGCTCAGTGGTCCGTGGCTTACAGGTAAGGCAAAGTTCAATTACCTTTCTGGAACAGTTGCCATTCATATGTAATCTTCTTTATAATTAAAAGGGGGGATTCTCCACATGCTAACTATCCAGCTACCTCTCTTCTCTCGGGTTTTGTATAATTAGAGGCTCCATGAGGCAGAGAACTTGAGGCTATCCTTCATGAAGAGACGATTCACCTCAGGAGAGTTGGCCGTCAGATTGCATACAATATTACCACCCTAACTGTGGGTGGCATTGCTTCACCGATTGGGGTACAAGACTGAGTAAACGGAACACTCACTCACCAGGAATTTTCATCCTCTGCCCCCCGACTAAGGAGAAATGTGATCATCCATCTCAAGCTACTTTTTCTTTCCATACCTTCCCCTACCACAGTGCTCTACATCCCAAACTATAAGTAAGAAATAAATCCTTCTCTCCTCAAGTTTCTTTGCTCTGGTTTTCAGAAACAAAGAAGGTACATATAAGAATGTGCATATCAAGACTGACATGAATGATGAATAGCATGATGGAAAACACAGAGCCCCCAGCTGAAGTTTCAGACAGGTTTGCTGCGCTCTAAGAGGCTACAGTTTAGGACAACTCATTCAGAGACTAGATTTCTATTGTAATATTGTTTTGGAACCTCTAACAACCCAAATCATTTTCTGTTCACCGTTGCATTAGTGCCATACGGAGAACCAATGCAGAGTTCACTTATAATCCCCTCACCAACCACTAAAGGCCACTGGAGACCCCAAACAGAAGTGCAAAGAGAGGGCAGAAGTGCAAAAAAGACGAGGGCTGCATACATAGGGTATCAACTTTTCCTGTGATGTATTTAACAGATATTCTCTAAATTCTCTCTTGAACCAGAAAGGTAGCAATTAAAGTCAGATATGTTACTGAGTTTTATCTAATATTCAAAGTGCATTGAGATTTATAATGTTAGAAGATAAGTCATCACCTTGTTTTATGGTGTTAATTGTCTGATAAAAATACATTCTGCCTTCAAACTCACACTAGACATATTTTTTTAAAAAAATGAGGCAATTCAGCCTAGTCAGCAGTTTCCTTTTAATTAATATTTTTATCTGTTATCATTCTGTGTGTGTCTCTGTGTGTGTGTCTGTATGCGTGTGTGTCTGTGTCTGTCTGTTTGTCTATCTGTGTGTGTTCCTGTGTGTGTGTGTGTGCATTCATCTGTGTGTATCTGAGTATATGCTTGTGTGTGTGTGCATCTTTGTGTGTGTCTGTGTCTATGCATGTATGTGTGTCTGTGTGTATCTGTGTGTATGTTTGTGTGTATGTCTGTGTGTATGTTTGTTTCTGTGTGTATGTGTGTGTTTGTGTGTCTGTATGTTTCTGTGTGTGTTGTGTCTATGTCTCTGTTTCTGTCTGTATGTGTGAGTCTGTGTGTGTATGTGCATGTTTGTGTCTGTGTGTATTTGTGTGCATCTGTGTGTGTGTGTATGTTGGCCTGTGTCTATGTGTCTGTGTGTCTATGTACATGTGTCTCTGTGTCTTTGTGTGTGTCTGTGTGTGTCTGTGTATGTATGTGTCTATGTGTGTCTGTGTTTGTGTCTGTGTCTGTGTGTGTCTGTGTATGTCTGTGTGTATGTATTTCTGAGTGTGTGTCTATGCAAGTATTTGTGTCTGTGTGTATCTGTGTCTATGTCAGCATCTACACACACATGTGCTGTGGTGAATGTATAGAAGTAAGAGAACAAGTGTCAGGAGTTCATTCTCTCCTTCCACTGTAGGTTCCAGGAAGAAGCTCAGGTTGCCAGGTTGATGCAATAAACACTTTGACTCAATGAGCACCTTACTGCCCAAGCAAAGTCATTTCCTGTGTCACAGGATAAAGGACCAGTCCAGGATTCATGGCAGGAGGAGCTTGAGTTTGGCACCAGTTTTTCTGTCTTCCACTCCAGGCTCTCACTGGTCCACACAGCCGCATTCACAATGATCAAAGGCTTGAACACACAGTTAGGGAGGCAGAAAGAGAGAAAGAAAGAAAGAAAGAAAGAAAGAAAGAAAGAAAGAAAGAAAGAAAGAAAGAAAGGCAAGCTGCTGTTGAGAAAATCAAAAGTTCAAAAACACCTGAATCCCAAAGAGAAGCAACACTAGCCTGGGTTCCTAGTGTCCTGCCCTGAAGTTTTGCAAATAACACAGCAAGAAGCGCACCCCTTCTCCACCCTCATGCATTGCAAAGTAACAAGAAATCAGCTGCACGGCTGCAGGCTGCTGCTTAGGCCAGGCCAAAAAAAAAAAAAAAAAAAAAAGATCACCTTATTACAAAGAAGCTGTGAATGCAGAAAAATCAATCTACCGTTTTAATAAAAACTGTGAGAACCGGAGACGATGAGCTACTGGCTCTGGGCGGACCTGGCTGCTTTGCTATTAATCATCGCTCCACTGTGCAGTCAGCAGAACTGTATTTAAGTCTATTGGTGCATTGTCCTGTCTGCCACAGAGGCGCTGCGGCCAAGGGGGATGAGACTACACAACCATCATTGTCTCCTTAGGACAAGGCAATGTGCAGAGAATTAGAGTCTTGAAGCAGCAAACATTAATCCTGGGGGAAAAAATTATCCAAGACTAAAATACTGACATTTCCTGATATAACACCTTATATCCTTGTAGGTACAAATATTGGCTTTAACATAAATCTTATAGCACATCTAGAATCAATCACTATTTTTCTGCTTAAAAAAAAATGAACAAGATTCAATACCTAACAATAAGATATTTAAGTTTCCACATACATCTGGTTATTTTTTTATCTTCATCATCTCCTCCCAAACTAAGACCTAGTGGGTACTTAGAAAGCCTTCAGACTATGCTTGTCTGATATCTGACAGTGGTTCATTCTGTCAGGTAATGAGTTGCTTTACAGTGTTTTCTAACAAACCTTTCCCATCAAGGAGCCCACTGAATACTAAGACATTCAGGATCTTGAAGCCAATGCTGTTCTATTTTAAGACATCATGCAATTAAAAAATAGTTGCTGTTAGTACCCATCTCTATTTCTAATCTACACCCACACGCACAGCGGTACACACTATAGATCCAGGAATACACCCTGGGAATGCATGTAGGTGGTACGTCCAGAGTTGACGAGCCTTTTTGAGCCATTCAAGAGCAAGTTTCAAGAAACCATTCCAGTTTCAAGAGCTCATCCAAGTATGATGAAAAGTGTCAGCAGTAAGCCAGCAAGCAGAAAGAGGATTGGTTTTCTGAGCACCGTAAGCTCTCTTAAAAAAAAACAGTGCCTGAAGCAAGAGGCTTGGTTTATCTTGATTTGGGGGCCTTCTGCTGTGAAATGAAGAAAAATCCAGAACACAAAAACAAGCGAAAGCATTGCTGAGTAGACACAGTGGTGTGATCTACTTTCTCCGCTTACGCCTTCTGCTCATTGCAACTGTAACCATTTTTACATTGTGGCATGCGCCCTTTACTTTCTGGCCCAAGACTGAGCTCATCATAATGATATTTTTTAAGAAGTTGCTTTGCATTTCATTATACAGGCTTGTTGCCAGATCCTTCGGTGGCCTCTGGTCACTAGCATGACACACTCTCAGACCCAGAGCTCAGGATTACACTTTCTTCATCCCCTGGAATGAAGATTTGTTACCTGCCTTCTCCTCAACCTTAGCACAAATAAGACCACACGATGCTGTAAAGCTCTACAATGACTCTTTAATACTATAAACACCTTCTTGACCACAATTTAGGTCACTTAAGTAGACATTCCTAGCCTACTGCTGAAAGAAGTGAGACCTTACTGGCTCCAGGCCCTTAAGGTTTTCCCATCTTTCAGCTCTCATGCTGAATTCCACCAACTAATTTGGTTCCAGGACCAAAGTTGGCCTCAACCTGCCACGCACTTTTTTAATCTCAAAAACTTCTGCAGGGGATTGAAGAGATAGCTCAGTTCTGTAAAGTGTAGCTTTGCATCACAGGGACCTGAATTTGCCCTCTCTCTCTCTCATGCATGGTAATCCCAGCACTGAAAAATCAAGAGACGAGACAAGCAGAGCTTTGGCGTTTGCTACCCAACCAACTAATCTAATTAATGCATCTAGGTCAAGGAAACCTGCATCTCAAAAACAAGCTAGACCAAAAGCTGTCTTCTGGCATCCACACACAGATGTATTTGTGCATGTTCACCCGCCCTCTCATTATAAAAAAACAAACAAAACTGAAACAACAGGAGCCTCCAAGTCCATGACAGGACTGTGCCTGTTCTCAGTTGTTCTTGAATCTGGAGAGTGGTGATTAAGTTTATAAGCAAGCAGATGAGGACCATACTGTCTCAGTCCTACTGTGCTTGGGGTACACAGAGATGTGTGGAGGATAAAACGCTGAAGTGAGATTATTCTGTGGAAAACTGTCCTGCTTTTTCAAGCTTTTTCTTGTTCCTCCATTTAACAAATCTATACTTGGCACGTGGGAATAAAGTTTTGACTTCATATTTAAGTCAAACGGGAAGGACTCAGGAAGAAAGAGTTCACAGAATAAATTAATTCCTATGTAGCAGCCCATTCTAGAATATTGAGTACATATAATTCAGCCAAATGTCAAATTTTTGCACTCATCAGTTGTCAAGAGACTTTGTACAGGATGGTAAAGGCACATCCATTCTGATCTCATTAATTTAACAGTTGCTGTGAAGTAAAGACTGTGGGTCAACTACATTACGTGAGGAGAAGCGGTACCCTAAGCAAGGCAAGCCAGAAAAGATGCACCTGCAGACTGCACACTCCTCGTCTCCTCTTAGCACTTCTTCAAGTCTCCAGGAGAAATGGTTCACACACATCTTAACATTTCTCATCCACCCAACCACTGATAAATGTTTCATTTGCGTCAAATAGCCCCCCTCATGGAATGCACAACCTGGAAGACACAGATTATAAAAGTCCTATGTTTGAAACTATTCTTGCTATTGAGTGTGTATTTATCTGATACTGGGCCTATAGAAAACAAAGCCAGAAGTACATAAAGTACTGAGCATGGTAATAAAGCAAATACTGCATGACCCTTTAGCCTAAGATCTAGAATATTCCAACATCCTGCTTTTATCAGATGTCTCTTTTCATCCATTCATCTGCCTCTTTCCATGTCCCTAGTAGAACTAACCACAGTCCTGAAACCTGCGTGTGTCATTCTTTCACTTTCCTTATACTATGATTCCACTTGTACCAACACTATATTGAGATTTGCTTGCTTGGGGCCATGTTTAAATGGTATTATATTTTCTGAAACCTGATTTATTCAAACCAACTTTAAGTTTTGATTCCATCCATTTTATGTCTTTGCAACTGTGATATGTTCATCACTCTATAATCATCTTATTTACCTATTCTCACAATCATAGACATTTGAGCTATTATGAGCATTTTCCATTACTAATCATAATCACTGCTGTGAACATCCATGTGGACAGTGTTTACATCCAAGACTTCTCCGGGGATATACCCAGAAAGAGAAATACAAATTTGTGGGGTGTCTTCAGGTTTGCAAGTGTTAAATTGTCCTCCAAGTGGCTACACCAATCTAGGCACCCCAAGAAAGGTAAGATACTCCCCTTCACCAGTGAGTATTTGGAGACTTGACCCCGATGTACCCCAATAAATAACATTAGAAGATTTGTCCTTTTTAAAGGATTATTTATCTTCTATGCATGACTGTTTTTCTTACATCCATGTCTGTGTACCGCGCGTGCTTCTTGGAGGTCAGAAGAGGACACCGGATTTTCTGGAACTTGAGTTACAGCAGTTGTGAGCCACTGTGGGAAGTGCTAGGACTGAACCCAAGGCCTCTGGAGGAACAAGTGCTCTTAACTGCTGAGCACTTGTCTCCAGACCCAGAAAATTTCTCTTTACTATGTCTCTTGCTAATTTTTATTTTGTGAAGTGAGAATCTTTCAGAGATTTCTTTTCAGTTTTGATTTTGTTTGGTGTGTGTGTGTGTGTGTGTGTGTGTGTGTGTGTGTGTGTGTGTGTG
>NW_026589732.1:5022898-5035074 GCF_907164565.1 Psammomys obesus | reverse complement strand
TGTGTGTGTGTGTGTGTGTGTGTGTGTGTGTGTGTGTGTGTGTGTGTTTGTGTGTGTGTGCACGCACACACATGAGCACATATACGTGTGCAGGTGTACTTGCCTGTGCCTATACCAGGGAGGTCACAGGTCAACTTCAGGCATCTTCTCTCACTCTTATTTTTTGAAACAGAATCGCTCATTGAACCTGGAGCTCACTGATCATCTGAGGGGAGCCTCCTGTCCCCACCTCCCCATTGCTGGGTTACAAATGTTGCCCACCATGCCTGGCTTTCACATAGGTGCTTGAATCCACATTCAGATTCTCATGCTGGCCCTGCAAAGCACTGTATCCATTACAGCACCTCCCAGACCCTTTGAGTTGTTTTTGGTTTTTGAGCCGAAGTCTCACTCCGGCCCAGACTAGAATTCACTGTGTAGCCCCTGTTGGACTCAAATTTAATTACAGCAATCTTCCTGCCTTAGACTCCAAAATTCCGGGTCGTGAGTCATCACCCCTGGCTTCTTTTTGGAGGAATTTTTATATCAAGCTGTCTTTTACTTATTGGGTTTGTTGTTGTTGTTAATTTTCTATATTAAAGATATTATTAGTCCTGAGGATGGAGAGATGGCTCAGTTGTTAAGAACACTAGCCGAGGGCCTGTGCTCAATACCCAGAATCCATTTGGTGGCTCATAGCAGTCTACAAGTCCGGTTCCAGTGAATCCCGCCCCCTCTTCTGGCTTCCAGAGGCACTGCACACACACTGTGCTCATACATACATGCAGGCAAAACAGTCATACACACAAAATAAAAACAAGTTTTAAAAAGTGACACGAGCCTGGCATATGTGCTACAGATTTCTTCTAATTTGTTATTTGCTTTTCTTCCCTCTGTATGGTCTTTTTAATGGAAAAAATCTTTTAGTATTTCTGAACATATAAACATTTTCTTCTATGATTGTTGCCTTTTATGTCTTTGATACCAAACTCTATGAACCTCCATATTAAAAATGTCACTCTTCTTATATACCATTTACTTTTGCAAATAGGGTAGCATTATTCCTTTTAAATAACTCTAAAATTTTGAACAATATTTATTTATTATATTATATCCTGAAGACCACCTGATTCACAATCAAAGTATTTTAATACATTACTTTTCAGTGTTCATTTTTTTCCAACAAATACATATTAAGTTTACAGTCCAGATTGTAACCTGAGCCTGAGGAGCCAGAGGAAAGAAGGGAGGTAAAGTACATTAGTAATGACTGATCCAAATGCAGAAGAAAGAAAACAATAAATGGGTAAGGGTCAGGACACAGCTTCTTTCTCCTTGTTTTCCTCCCTCTGTGTCTCTGCTCCCTGCTGCCTAACGTTTTTACTCTGATTTTTGCAGTCTTTTAATATGGCTTTGGCATCTCTGCAGATGTAGTCAGGAAATTGCAGATGTGACAGAGATTAATCCTTGGGGATTTTATTCTAGGAAGAGCCACTGACTACGGCAATAAACGGAACATCAGTGAGCTGTAAACTTACACATTTTCTAACAAGTACAGCAAGATACTTCCAACAAACTGCTCTACATTTAGCAGAAGCCGGCCATCTCGGCTGAGACTTGGGCAACTCACTGTATTAATATTACAGATCCAGCAGCTATTCAAAACTCTCGGTCCCTGTCACTGCTCAAAAAAGTAATTAACGTTCTTTCTTATTTGAAAGTCATTGTTGCTATAAACCTTATGCTTTGAACTTATAATAGAAATATTAAATCAAAATCACTTTGATTAATTATGGAAACTGCGCTTTGGGGAAATTCAAGATAGAAAAAAGATCCCATGTCTCGTGTCACTCAGAGGTTCTGCGCAGACTCTCTATTTAAAATTTAGCTGCCAACTTCTTCCTTTATGCTCTGGCCTGTCCCCCAAGACGAGGGGCTGAAGATGACACTTTCAAGAACCCTGAGGCAGCATTGAGGTTTAGAGAATGACCATGTCAGGCTGCTGTGCACGGAAAACAAGACGGCATCACTGCTCCCAGCTGCAGTGGCCCTGACTCCTGCTTGTGAAGCATGTTTCAAGTTTCTCCACATGCTTCCCTGGGTCTCCTAATGTGCTGACGTAGAAATTTCACAAGGTTCCTGTAACTTTCTGCTTCGCTAAGTGCTGGAGGTAGATCGGATCAATGACTTCCGGTGACTTGTCCCATTCCCCGTATCTGCGGTGGTTTTCAGTTGGCCTGTATTGAATTGTTTCTCACTGGAAATGCTTCGAGTGGTTTCTGTTTGTTATACTAGACCCTGAATAATACACATCCCACATAGGTCAGTTTGACACTGCGGTGGAAAAACAGCTGACGTAATAATTGAAAGCAGCGGCTCTCAACCTCGCTGGTGCTGTGGCCCTTTACCACAGTTCCTCCTGCTATGGTGACCCCCAACCATAAAATTATTTTGTTGCTACTTCATTACTGTAAATTTGCTACCTTTATGAATCATAATGTAAATATCTGATAACAGGATATTATGTGCGACCCCCGAAGGAGTCATGAATCACAGGTTGAGAACCACTGATTTACATGGAGACATTTTTGGCTTGTGGGCTCGGACATTCAGTCCACAGTTATTTGTCTCCCATTTTAGGTCTTTAGTGATCACAGCAGCTCATCATGACAGTTTCAGTGTGTGACAAAAGATGTTCACCTTAGGGAGATGGGAAGCCATGGGACAGGGAGGGACTAGGAACCAGGCACATCCACAATGACCTGCTTCTTCCAGTAAGGATCCAGCTGATGGAGTTTCCAGGACCTTTCAATGTTTCACTACCATCTGGGCCAAGCACTTCACATAAAAACCTAGGCAAGAAATTTCACACTCACACTTCAACTCTATGCTACCTCACTGCCTACCTTTTTGATTTCTAAGTCTTTGCGTTAGAATTAATGTTATTAACAAACCTGACACACATTAAAGAACCTCTCTCTCGTTCCCAAACTGAAGCTCTAAATCCCTTCAAATTTTCACTTAAGGGAAATTATTCTGAACTCAAAAAACAGAAGGGGGTAAACATAATAATATATATCCCAGCACTTGGCAGAGTGGAAGTTCAAGTCCAGCCATCGATACACAACAGGACTTTTTCTTAAAAAGAGAAAAACAAAAGAATTTGTAATTCACTTCATTATTATTGTAGCTACAAAATTTTTACTATATATATCTGTGTGTGTAAACTTTGGTTCATAAATATATATATGTATGCACAGAGAAAGATGGCCTTTTAAAGAATTGTATTAAGGATCATTTGTTTCTAATATATGATTCAGGTAGTTAAATTGCCCAAACTTTGAAGGTCAAAGTTCTATGAAAGACTAATTAACTAAACATCAGATACATCTTTTTCAACTTACTAGTTCAGGGCTATTGTAACAAACTACAACAAACAATGGCTTAAACAATAACAATTTAGGCTGGGTGGGTGGCTCGGAGATAAAAGTGCCTACTGCCAAACCTGAGGACCTGAGTTCAATTCTCAGGTTCCATGTGATGGAAGAAGAGAACAACCCACAAGTTGTTCTCTGACCCCCATATCTGGCTTGTGCATAAACATAAACAAATAGATGATAGATACATGGTAGATGATAGATAGATAGATAGATAGATAGATAGATAGATAGATAGATAGATAGACAGTAGATAGGTTGATAGATAAATAGGTAAGTAGTAGGTAGACAGAGAGACAGATAGATGGTTTTTTTTTTTTTTAAATCACTCTTATCTCAGCTCTGGATGATAAGTCCAAGAGAGACAGCAGCAGTGACTGCTGAAGTTGCTATCTAAAGGTTTCTTCCTGTTCTTTCTCCTCCTTCTTGTGTTTTTTTTTCCTTCTTGTGTTTTTTATGCCAACCTTTAGTGTCCCTGAGCATGTAGATTCATCGGGCAGATCCTTTCTTTTGTAGTCACAGAGCCTTTTTCCTATAGGTCTGTGTGTGTGTGTGTGTGTGTGTGTGTGTGTGTGTGTGTGTGTGTCCTCTCTTATAAGAATGTCCTCATGTTGGATCATAGTGCACCTTAAAGAGTTTATCTGAACTAATTACATCTGCAGTGGCAGAGAGAAGCTAGCAAAAAAGTCTCTCACTCAATCAAGGCAAGAAATAGACAGTGCCAACAGTCTGTAAGCCATGTGTTCATCTGATGAAACGCTAAAGATAAAATGGTAAGTTTCTCCCTACATGTCACTGACCTTCTTTCTGATGTAAAGAAGTAGCTTGGGAGAGATGACAAAGAAATGAGCTATGAGGCATGAGGGACCAGGTTCTACAGGTGATGCCCATCTTCACAAGAGCTTACTCCACAAGCCTCAGTTTCTCCACCTATGCATCAGAGAAAAGAGCTCCTCTGACAGCAGCAGCTTTCCACACAGGTGAAACAAATTGGAAAAGGAGATGGACATAGGCTCTGGGTAACACTTTACCAAAGGGGACTTTCTATTTCAAATGGCAAGAGAAACTGTTGTGAAATATTAGGTGGTAATGTACTTTAAAACAGTATAAAGCTACAAAATTCACTATTGTTTCCTTCTGTACATTGACTTGCAATTCATTTTAAATGTTAGTAATAACAGTAGCTTCAGTCATAACAGCTCCCGTTTACCTAATATTTTTAAACTATTGTCTTGATTCTGAATGAATATGTGTGTGTACATTTGTCATATGTAATAAATATTTGTTTTGAGAAATTTAAAGTTCAGGGCAAAAAAGCCACAAAAATAACTGAAATTCGACTATAAGCTTGGAAGCAAAGATATCTTTTGTTCTCTTTTTGCTTTTATATCTTGTCAAAATTTATGTTTTTGTCATTGATACACGCAGCAGTAAGGAGAGGGATTCACATTGTGACCAAACCTTACATCATGTAGTGTGATTTTTAAATGTAAGACTGTATAATGAGCATTTTTCTGACTTAGTAAATATTCCTCTCTAATATCATTTTATAGGCCCACCTAGAATTCTACAGGATGGATGCACCATCATTTATGTTAAGGTTGCAGGTTATTTTCACCCTTTGTTATGACATGTAACAACATAATATCTGTCATGGAAGGTAAATTTTGACATATCTATGATAACATCCTTTTAAGACTTAGAAGTAAAACTGTCATTCAAAATAGTAGAACGTTTTCATGTGAGGAATGTATTATAAAAATCACCCTTCCATTCTTTTCATGTTCGCCAAAATGGTTATTTTTTTCTTTCATCTTTGAAAATAAGCTAGGTAAAATAAGATGCTATCACAGTCATTTCAAAATGAAGCTCTTTGATTATAAGAAAATTGCATTTTCTTTAACAAATGTATCTATTATACAATTTTTATGTACCATGAAATGCTCCTCTCCATCATGAGCCGTTAAAGTGTTATCTTTTCATACTGATCATTGTAACTGCAAATGTATATAAACTTTATGGATCAGATATGTTGTAGATAGCTTCTCTGTACTTGAATGTACTATGGTTGTGACAACTTTGTAATATCCAGAAACTTTATATTTTATGCCAACAAATGTCAGGTTTAGAAGATACTGGCTGGTTGAAAAAAAAAACATGAAAAATATATTCTTAGTGTTGTTTGTTCCCATGTCACATTCATATCCTTTCTTTAATAATGATTCTGCATGTGATTTTGAAAACTTAACCACACAGAAGTGAACATGGATAAATGTCTTACTTAGGAGCCTCTCTCCTCAACCCCAAGTCTGACGTCACAGAAAAGATCCACTCAGAATATAGCTTTAAATGTATCTAAATACATTAAATTATGTATTTAAATATTTAAATGTAGTATTTCATTATTTATTCAATAGTTCCCTTTGTAAGCTTAGATTTTTTTCAACAAACCTACTTTATTTAGGGTTCTTAAATGCTTCTGCCTCCCTTCCAACCCACTGAACGGAAGTAGGGGAGAAAGAAGGTTATTAGGAAAAGGATGTTGTAGACCCTTTTGGAAGTAGTTCCTTGCAGTGAGTCCACTCTGTTGTCCAGATACCAGCAGTCCAATCCAATGCCAACACCAAGCCACAAGACTCAGTTAGATTGCCCTGAGTTCTCCAGAACGTTTCTCTCTGTGAAGTGAAATGTCGAAGCACGAAGGCCAGCACAACAATGTCTATTCAAAAGCAATGTCATACTGTCAGTGAGCTTCTGTGTATCTCCTCAGAGTCCACCATAGATGCTTCCAGCTGGCCAAAGCCACACCCCTCGCACAAGACTGCTCACACCAAAGCATCACATGCCCTCTCACGAGACAGCCTCCAGGAAAACATCACATGACACCCCTGAGTCTTCCAAGAAACCAGAAACTTCCACTTCATCCCTTATTCCAATGATCTGACTTTCTGAAGTGCCTAAATGAACACATAGTACTTTTAAATACTTCGTCAGGTTTTTTATTTGTTAAAGAAAATTTTAAAAATACTTTTTGAAAGGGAACCACAGGAGGGATACAAAGTGAATAAAGTGTAATTAATAAAGTATTTTTAAAAAAAGAAATAAAAGTAAGATTTTGAAAATGAAATGGAAATTTGATTCCAGGACATCCTAGGTAGCTCTCTAGAATTTTATGGAGAAAGCAAGATAGAGACCGGTACTAGGGAGAAAGGCAACTTATTTGTTTGAATGTAATAATAGAAATATCCACTGCATTCTTTACCAATTAGGTTACTATTCAGTTGGAAAAGAACCAGCTAGTTCAGTTCTTGGCACACAATAGCTGCTCAACGAACATTAATTAATTAATTAGGCAATAGAGCAGTCTCCAGGAAACATTGGGGACTTGAAAGCCTTGACAAGGAATCTGAAGGACACAGGTGGTGGTGTCATTTCTCTGTCCAACTAACAGTTGGGCATTTCAAAGAGAAAGGAGGCCACAGGAGGTGAAAAGCTGGCGATGCAGATGGTGTCAAAGAATGAAATTTAGATTTTTGGATCTCAGTCTAAATAACAGCAAAATGATAAGCTTTGGGCTAGAAAAGAAGCACATGCTAGCAGCACCGGGAACCATATGTTTGTCCAAAAATGAGCTATCCTGGTTAAAAGGTCCTGAAAGGGAGACTGTGATCTGGACACTGGCTGAAGCCTTTTCCTTCTCATTTGAGCAAAATTAGTCCACGCCACCAAACTGTTAAGATCCTGTCACTTTAAAAAGAGAGGACAATGTTTTAGAGCCTTCTGCACTTAATAGTCAAGGTATCCATAAAGGAGACTTAAAAGCTGTGGAGACCCAGCAGATGCAACCTGGAAGGAATTAAAACAACAAGCAAGATACTCGGTGCTGCCAACAGAATTATGGTTGCAAATAAAATGTGAGTCATGGGCTGCAGGTGACTGTGGTCGCTATGTGAAGTGCTGTAGAGAACAAAGCAGAACGCACCAAGTGTAGCTTCGTGGTAGTCATCCTCAAACATGACAGGAAGCTACACAGAAGTGGAAGAGTCACATTCATAGTGATTCACGTGAAGGAAGTGAAAAGCGGCAAGATGCATATCTGCTCAGAGAGTCTTAAATGTCAGGAGTGAAAGCATTCAATGGAATAGATATGGAAAATAAGGAAAAGGACCAACCATGATTCTTTTTTTTTCTTTATTAATTACACTTTATTCACTTTGTATCCCCCCCTGTGGTTCCCGCCCTCCTCCCCTCCCAATTCCCCCCTTCCTCTGCCCTCTGCATTCATGCCTCTCCTCAAGTCCACTGATAGGGGAGGTCTTCTTTTCCTTCCTTCTGATCCTAGTCAATTAGGTCTCATCAGGATTGACTGCATTGTCTTCTTCTGTGGCCTGGTAATGCTGCTCCCCCTCAGGGGGAGGTAATTAAAGAGCAGGCCGATCAGTTCATGTCAGAGACAGTCCCTGTTCCTATTACAATGGAACCCACTTGGATACTGAACTGCCATGGGCTACATCTGTGCAGGGGTCTTAGGTTATCTCCATGCATAGTCCTTGCCAACCATGATTCTTTTAGCAAGTCGTTCTATTCAGGCTGTATGAGAGCCCAAACAATTACCAATCAGTGTGGACCAAGCAATCTGAATATGCATTCTGCTAACTGTTCACTGCCTGTGAACAACTATAACTATTACAGTGTCACGGGGTTCCCCAAGCATGTGTGCCGTCTACCATCCCTGTGTTTAGCAACCACATAGTTAAACTGGCATGTACTCATATTTGTGCATGCAAAAACATACAGAATGAACTTTACCACGTATGTCCCACTTGGCATGATTTCTTTACTCCAAATTTCTGCTAATAAAATTCTAAGAGTGCTTGTTTTGTCTTTCAAAAATTGTACTTTGCATTTAATTTAATTACTCACTTTTCTGGAAATGTTTAGCTTAATTCTATGTTTTAGTAGTTTATATCTCCTTATGCACGAGTGTCTTCTTGCCTTTATACATAAATTCTAATTTAAATAAGTGTTAGATTAGAAAGGCCTCATAGAAACTTGAAATAAATGATTCATTGTTCCTCAGTATCTATCCTCGCTAAGAATAATTCTGAGTTAGCCAGAATTCATCCTTTTGCTTTGTTTTGTTTTGTTTTGCTTTGCTTTGCTTTGCCTAAGATAGGGTTTCTCTGCATAGCCCTGGCTGTCCTGGAACTCACTCTGTAGATGGGTCTGGCCTTGAACTCAGAGTTCAGCCTTCCTCTGCCTTCTGGGTGCTGGGATTAAAGGTGTGCACCGTGCCTCCCTCCTGGCCTCTTTCTATTTCTTTACATGTAAGCTTTTCTTTTTTTTTTTTCTTTTTTTTTTTTTTCCTTCATCTGAGTAAATTTTGCCAGTAATTATATGGCCATGAATCTCTTTATTTTATTAATTCAGTTCAACTTTACAGATTCCTTTGAGGACGTTTTCTGTGGCTCGTTGATCTAGGTGACCCTGGCCTAAGGGACTTTCCTACTTATGTCTCTATCCTTTGTTTTATTTCACTTTCTCTGTTTTCTTTTTCTTATGCTATTGCAGTTTTGCTTCTGCAGCACCACAGATGGAATCCAGTTTTTTTCTTTGCTTTTTCAAAAGACCTATAATTATTAATTTTCTAAAACAAATAGACATATTTCATAATAATCATATAGGCATATGGTTTGGCCTCAGTCCCTGAGTTAGGCTTCCTGTCCTGGCTCCTGTGAGGATTTCTCCCTGGCCCCCTGCTGGTGTGGTAGGTCTGTTGTGAGACTGTTGTTTTCATCATCAAATGACAAGGAGCCTTCCCAGACACAGTGTTTATCAACAGGCAAGTGTTTGGTTGTTATTTTCTTTAGTTCCTTGCCTTTGGTTCAGTACAAACTTGGATATTTTCTAGAAGTAAGATATGAACTTTTCGGTGGTAGAGGTGAATATGATCACAATATATAATAAATATATGTATATAAAAATGTCATAATGAAATCCATTATATTGTGCAATAAATACACACCAATAAAGGAAACTTAAATACATAGAATCAATAGCTGATTAATGTATTGAACTATCTAATTAATGCAAGATTTGAAATTAAAAACTCATCTTTTATGCCATACTTCTTCCTGATGCTACATTATATGAATCCAGTTATAGGCCAGTGACAGAGTTCAGAGGGTTAAGATGCCATCTCCAAGACTCAGGACCTGCATTCAGTTCCAGGGACCCACATGGCAGAAGGAAAAACTGTCTCCCACAAGCTGACTTCTGCCCTCCACACATGTACTGTGGCACATGCACACCTATGAACACAACCGATAAATAAATAAAGTTTAAAAAAGAATAATCAAATAAATTCAGAAGTGAAGTTGTGACAAAAGAGACATCTATGTCTATGGCTGACTCACAATGGAAGTCTGTTGCATACCTACTATTCTATAACAGAGGGGGGTCTCACAGTAAAGCTAAAACCAGACAGTTTGCTTTAATGCTATATATATATAGCTAGCATTATGGAGTGCGGAAGGATTGTACAAACAGTGCTAAACAATGAAATAAACTGAAGGATTTCTTTCACTTTTGTAACATATGTTTAATAATTCTCCTTATTTTCCCTGAGAAAAGCCTGCGGAGTTTTGTCACTAAAAGTGGATTTCAGCGTAAAGAGTGGTCCTCTGTGTTATGTCAGGCACTGACAAAGTGGCCCTGTTTTCAGCCATGTAAACAATTATTAAGAAAAGTCAGAGATTAAATGTGGGATAAAAACAGACAAGCTAGGCAAAAGAACAAATTGCTTTTGACAGTGCCCTAATACTTGAAATTACAATTTTGTACTTGAATTAAAAACTAATCACCCTAGAAATGATGATGACATTAATAACGCGCAATGCACTGTGCTGTACTTTCCTGTTGCCTTCTCTGACCCTAAAGTGGTGAGTGAGTGGTTCATGTTTGTTATTCACAGTCCTGACTCTGAGGACACAAGAGCGCCTTCCATTTTGCAGCTCTATGTAGGAATGTCTGGAAGCTTTTCATAGCATGGCATCACTTGCTCTCTAAAGTCTTTTTACATATTTAATAGCTAACCAACTGTCTAACAGCCAATCAGCCTGACTCACAGACTCTTCAGGGTTTAATGTGAGACTTTCTGACTACTCTTTTCTTTTCTTTTTCATGTTAACATTTTTGCAGTGCTGGGTATTGAACCCAAGGGCTCCACCATGCTAGGCGAGAGCACTACCACAAAGCTACATCCCCAGAAGACTTTTTTATTTATAACTGCAAACAACTGAATTTTTCATTAGGCTCTGTCACCTAACAACCGATCAAACACTGACACTGACCCATTCTAAGATTATTTACCATATACTTTATTTAGTTTAGACAAAAAGTAATTCAAAGAAGCCCCACCTTATCTTACATTTTAATATCTTAGTCTTAATTTTTCTAAATAAAACTTATTAATTTAATGTTACTTAAATAAATTAAGAACACACAGCTCTATGTATGCAATATTGATTATCTGACATCTTAGTCATTGACCATTTACTGTAACTTTATCGTTTACACAATACTGTGCTAAATTATATAAGTACATTGATGAGTAAGAATTCATCCACACAGTTACAGAAGATGCTAAACAGTCATTACAGGTTTAATGCCCAGCTCCAAAAGGGTATTTCTTGATGTTATAAAAGAATCCAATACAAGGTTAACCTAAGAAACTGATAAGTCCCACACAGGCAGAGATCTGTGCACAGTGCTTTCTAGCACTGAGTGGGTTTGTATAGATACTTTATTTACATAAACATCTGTGTGTGTGTGTTCCATGAACAGACAAGGATAGAAATAAACAAGGTATAAACAAAATACTAAATAAAAAGAATTCAAATGTGGGCTGGCAAGATGGCACAGTGTGTAATACAAGAGCATGTGCTGCCCATCCTCATGACCACACAAACCTACATGATAGAAGGACAGAACTGACTCCTGCAAGTTGTCCCCTGACTACCACCTGTCACACACACAACACATGTGTGAATGCACATACATACACACTACACACACACACAGTACAGTTTACAGGAAAGGGTTCGGAATGTAAGAGTAATGGAAAAACATTAAAAATCCTTTGCCAGTGTAGAACATAACCTTATTTACATTTTAAATTTTTCTCTAGTTATAGAATGAATAAAGGTGTGAAAGGTGACAGCGGTAAAAGAATCCAGAAGCTGGTTAAGTAATCTTCATGAAAGACGAGAGTATCAGGGACTAGGGTGAGGCACTGAGGTTAAAGAGAAGTGATCACATTAACAGACAACTGGAGCATAGAACATATTACACTCCCTCGCTGGTTAAGTTAGAGAAGGGAGAAGGAAAGAGAGCAAGGTTCACACTAAGATTTCTGGCTTTTTCACCTAAAGAAATGGAATGATGCTTGTTAAAAAGGGAATAGAGGTAGAACTTGGAGTAGGAAATATAGAACTTGAATTTGAGGCACATTTATGAGTGAAGACCAATTAAGAAGTTACACTATAAATGTCGTGTATTTGAGTTTGGGGTGTTTATCGTGAAGCTATCCAATGGGAAGACAGCATGCAGGTCAAAAATCCTGGGAGAAGGCCTTGCCGTGGAAGAGCCTTGATAAACATTTGAAGGTGCATATTGAATGAAGTAGTGAATGAGGGGCCACATATGAAGGAAAGAAGGAAGGAAGGAAGGAAGGAAGGAAGGAAGGAAGGAAGGAAGGAA
>NW_026589732.1:4983863-5022888 GCF_907164565.1 Psammomys obesus | reverse complement strand
GAAGGAAGGAAGGAAGGAAGGAAGGAAGGAAGGAAGGAAGGAAGGAAGGAAAAGAAAGATTAACAGACTCCTATGTTGTACAATATTTAGGTCTGATTAAAATATATATGGTCCTATTAATTCCCATCCCCTCTCTGATAGTCCTACTGACATTAAATCTTTCTTGAATTTTAAGAAGAAAATCTCCATGGTCTGCGAAGCATCCACATAGAGTAACCCATCCCATGACCAGGATGCTGTCATGGAAACTAAAGGGAGAAAGAAAGAAGGAAGATTCAGCAGCACTGAATGTTGCTGGGAGGGCCAATGAAGATAAGGATGGAAAATTGATTGTAGGGTTAAGTGACAGTGAGTCTGCTGGCACAGATGATGACTGCAGTTATAATGCCAGAAAATGCTGTGTCAGAGAAGACGAGAAAAGAGTGAAACAGAAACCAGGTGAAGGATTTATCTGAGAAGTTTTATTACAAATGGTCAACACCTGAACAGAGAAATCTGAGCAGGTTGAGATGCTTTTAAGATGGCAAACACATTATCATCTTACACGTGTATGTAAAGTTGTTGCAACAGAGCTCATGCTGAAGAGTCAGAAGCAGGAGGTATAAATCATTGGTCCTTAATGAAATGAGAAGCAAAAGAGACAAGTAAAAACAGGTGGAACATTAGATGAAAGGAAATATGACTCCTTGAGTAGGTAAGAGGATGAAAAATAAAAGGCAAAATGAGTTGGAGCTCAACAAGGGCAGAAGAGATACATTTGCAGAAGTTCACTGAAAACGTGGCAAATGAAACCTCAAGAGTTCGGGGGTGCGGGTTAGGAAAACTGAAAAAGATCACAGCAGAAAAACCAAGAAGGAAGGTAAAAAGCAGTCACTCACATGACTGAGTGTGACGGCAGATGAGGTCCTTAGCTCATCTGTGACCGCAGATGAGAGTCCTTAGCTCACCATCTACAGTAGTAACAGAGCTCGGGCCTCCCAAAACTCCCTCCTGAGTCATATACTGGATGTACAAGTCCTACTGCGGTCCCAGCCTTATGCCTGATGTGATGGTTGCCCAGTTTCTGTAGCTGTTTGAATCCAAAGAGAGCAGAGGAAGTGTGTGGTGAGTAGCTCGCTGGCTGTGCCCCAGCTCACCATTAAGACTCCTCAAGATGGCATGGAAATGTGTTTTTACCGGTTGCTATAAACCCAGAAAAGAATGTGGTGAACTAACCGGCGGTTTTTCTTCATCTTTAAAGCATTCTTAACTCCCAAAGCAGACCAATCCACGCATTGTATTTACTCAGTTCCCTACTCTCTTCATTTGGGGAGTGATTATATCCCACCAACAGACCTGAAACTCTCAGAACTCCTTTTATGTAACATGCCAAATGCAGAGAGAGAGATTCATAACACACACAGCTGACTAAGTTCTTTTAAAGTCAGGAAAATGATGAGCTAATATCGCAATTAATTAATTAATCCCGTGCAATGAGACGGGAGAGAAAATCCGGGGATTGCAATGCCGGCAACAAGTGCTAACATAGTGTGGGGTAGATCTTGAGAAATGCATAAAAACGAGCAATAAAACTACAAGAATTGATGAAGTAGTTCAATATGGCCATGAATTATAGTTGAGAGGAATACATTTAGCACACAATACGAGTCTGTTCACCTTTTGATTATGTGAAATTGTCCCTTGTCTCTGTGTTTCTCTGTCTCTCTGTCTCTCTGTCTGTGTGTGTGTGTGTGTGTGTGTGTGTATGTGAGATGAGGCTATCAAAATGTCAACAGTGGTTATCTCTTTGGTGATAATATAACAAATGTCCCTTATCTGTAGTTTCCAAAATCTCTATAGTGAGTATGCCTAGGTTTTGTAATGGAAAGATAAATTTTTAAATGATGAAATGACAAGGAGTAATAAAGTCCCCAGCTATGTTAGTCACGTCTTCCCTATTATTCATTTTAGAGAGTATTTAGGAATGAATTAAGAAAAGCCTTTCTTAAAATGGTGTCTCATGTAAAAACAAAACAGATTACTTACTTTGATGACAGCGTTTCTCTCAAGGCATAGCTGAAGAATTAATCTAACCAAGCATAAAAACAGCCAGAAGAATGAAAACAAGAACACAGGACTAACATCCTTCACAAAAGCCTTGCAGGTTTGGCTCTAATAAAAGCAGAAACTTTCCCTGCCAAATATGTGCATGCTGTGAAGCTGGGTGAAGCATACGAAGGCCCTCCGATCTGCAGCACACCCTCTGTGCCTAGCAGAATCCCAGTCTCACCTCTGTCTCAAAGCCTGAAGAAGTGCAGCATGTCCTGAAAGTTCAAACAGTATTTATAAAAAACTAAATGACAAAATGGATTTCCATGACCACTCAGCTATTTCTCAGGATATACTATGATACCAGGACCAGTATCTGGTGCTGAGTGTCTAAATGCAGAATGAATTTCAGGTTAGCAAATACCTGTCAGAATAGACCACATGTTGGAGGAACAATGCACAGCTAATTTAAGTCCATAACATCTTCAAAGGTAAAATAATTTCCCGAGCACAGCTATGAGGAAACCTAGGCTCTATGATATAATGGTTCTCAGTCAAAACGTAAAGCAAGGTGGGTAATGCCGGGTGTCCCACAAAACAAACAAGCAAACGAAAGCAAATCAAGGCTGATGGTAGACCTGGGTGACACAGGATGTTAAGATTGGTGTTGTAGGTAAAACGCCCTGATGGCTGCTGGGTGTTGGGCCTGGTTCTACATTCCTGAGCCAGATAGTCCAGACATTAAATGGACATTTTCATTAGGTCCTACAGAGTAGAAAGAACTATAAGAGAGACAAACATGAGGAAAGACTTAGATGACACAGCATATCTGAATGTCTGACCCAGGCAAAAGCCTAGAGGAGCCAAGATAGGCATCAAATGCCAGCTGTCCTTCCTCCCCCTCTTCCTCCTCCTCCCCACCTCGTCCTCTTCCTCCCTTCTCTTCCTTCTCCTCTCCTCCTTCTTTTGGTGGTACTGGGATGAGAATTAAAGCTAGGGCCTCACACATGCTAAGCAGGTGTACTGCCATTTAACTATATTCCCAGTCTTCAACTTTTATTTTTTAAATTATGCATATGCATGTAGGTACGTGCACATGCATGCAGGTATCCTCAGAGGCCATAGATATTGGATGCCCTGAAGCTGAAATTATAGGCAGTGTGGGCAGCCCAGTGTGGGTGCTGGGAACCACATTCAGCCTTCCTGAAAGAGCAGTCAGTGCACTTCAGCACTGATCCATCTCTCCAGCTCCAGCTCTTCCTCCTCCTTCTTTTTTCCTCTTCCTCCTCCTCTCCTCCCCCTATACTCTTTCTCTTTCTCCTCCTCCTCCTCCTCCTTCTTCCTCACGTTTCTATGGCCAATATTGAGAAAAGATGACCATGAGCTTGGTGTAGTAAGTGCTCATGTGCTACTCTTAGCTTGCCTTATGACTTATCCTTTAAAATCAGAATGTAGTCAGGGTCAGGCCTCTTTAGGGCCCTAGGGCTGCTTTATGCTGCATTTAGAGGCTGCTTGCATTTCCTTGCTCCTGCTCATTCTGTAACTTGAAACCAGTAACAAAGTAACTGTGGTCTTATTCCAGCTCCTTTCCCTCTGATGATGGCAGGGAAAGAGCCTCTACTTTCAGGGGCTCTTGTGATTAGACTGTCTCACATTCAGCCCTGAGTTCAACCCGCAGCACTGAAAAGAAAGAAAGAAACAATGGAGGCCAGAGAGAGGGGTCAGTGGTTAGGAGCACTCGCTGCTTGAGGATCTGGGTTCAGTTCCCAGCAGCCACATGGCAGCTCACAACCATCTGTATCCCTGCTTGCACGAATTCAAACAACCTACATTGGTCTCCAGGGGCACTTCATGCACACAGTGCAAATACAAATGCATCCTGTAGACAAAAGAGCCATATTCATTTTAAAAAATGAATGAATACAAAAAATAAGTGATAAAGACATATAAATGGTCATTGCCTTGATTTGATTAGTGTATATTATATGAAAGTATTGGAATATCATGATTTAGTTAAAATACATGCAACTGTTACATGTCAAGCATAAAGAAAATACATTTTAACAGGATACATTTTTACACTTATTACAGGCATAACTGTAAATAGTCAATGTCCAGAAACTGCTTGTATCACTGAAACTTTATATCCACTTTAAATAGAAATTCCTTATTTGTCCTTTCTCACAGCTTCTAGCAACCTCCTATGAGGTTGAGAGCTTAGATTCTCCATGTAGGTGGAGTGTTGCAGTTTAAGTCCTTCTCTGAGCGTGTCATTTCACTCAGCATAAGGGCTTCATCAAATGATACATGATTAATGTGCAGTTTTCTATAAATGAGTTATACTGCAATAAGGCTGTTTTTAAGATGAGATGTTAGCATCCTAAAGCATTTGAAACAACACCCCTCACATAGAGCATACTGCCTAAGTGTTAGCTATTCTTGCTCCAACTGCTATTTTCAGTTCTCAACTTGGCCCAAGTCAGTTAGCTAATAGAAATGTAGGTGGGAAACAGAAGCAATTCTAGCTGCAAAAGAAATTGCTGCTATTATTACTGAATTTTCTCCAGGAAAAAAGCAGGTGAGACTCACAGCCATGCTCCTTGCAGCACTGAATCTGGGCTTCACTTGAACTTGGTAATTTCCCAAGCAAACTGAGAGCTCATTGATTCTTTATCACATAAAAATTGATGTGCGACATGAACTTTCAAGAACCTAACCTGCCATCAATGTAATCCACCATATAAACAAACTGAAGGAGAAAAACCAAATGATCATCTCCTTAAATGCCAAAAAAGCATTTGACAAAGTCCAACATCCATTCATGTTTAAAGTCTTGGAGAGGTCAGGGATACAAGGCACATACCTAAAGATAGTAAAGGCAATATACAGCAAGCCTATAGCCAACATCAAACTCAATGGAGAGAAACTTAAATCAATCCCACTGGAATCAGGGACAAGGCAAGGCTGCTCACTCTCTCCATATCTATTCAACATAGTACTTGAAGTCCTTGAAGAGCAATAAGACAACAAAGGAGATCAAGGGGATACAAATCGGAAAGGAAGAGGTCAAAGTTTCACTATTCACAGATGATATGATAGTATACATGAGTGACCCCAAAAATTCAACCAGAGAACTCCTCCAGCTGATAAACACCTTCAGTAAAGTAGATGGATACAAAATTAACTCAAAAAATCAGAAGCCCTCCTGTATACCAAGACAAAAGGGCTGAGTAAGAAATCAGGGAAACAACACCTTTCACAATAGCCACTAATAACATAAAGTACCTTGGGGTGACTTTAACCAAGCAGGTGAAAGACCTGTTTGAAAAAAACTTCAAGTCTCTGAAGAAAAAAATTGAAGAAGATCTCAGAAGATGGAAAGATCTCCCGTGCTCATGGTTCAGTAGGATTAACATAGTAAAAATGGCCATCCTACCAAAAGCGACCTACAGATTCAATGCAATTCCCATCAAAATATCAATACAATTCTTTACAGACCTTAAAAGAAAAATTCTCAACTTCATATGGAATAACAAGAAACTCTGAATTTCCAAACGATCCTGTACAAGAAATCATCTGGAGGTATCTCCATCCCTGATCTCAAGATGTACTACAGAGCAATCATAATAAAAACGGAATGTTATTGGCATAGAAGCAGAAAGGTGGATCAATGGAACCAAATAGAAGACCCAGAAATAAACACACACAACTATGAATACTAGATTTTCGACAAAGAAGCCAAAACCATTCAATGGAAAAAAGACAGCATCTTCAACAAATGGTGCTGGTCCAACTGGATGTCTACATGCACAAAAATGAAAATAGATCCATATTTATCACCCTGCACAAAACTAAAGTCCAAGTGGATCAAAGATCTCAATATAAAACCAGATACACTAAATCAGTTAGAAGAAAAAGTGGGGAAGAGCCTAGGAGACAACTTCCTGAACAGAACACAAACAGCACAGGCTCTAAGAGCAACAATCAATAAATGGGACCTCATGAAACTGAAAAGCTTCTGTATAGTAAAAGACATAGTCATCAGAACAAAATGACAGCCTACAGACTGGGAAAGGATCTTCACCAACTCTCTATCTGACAGAGAGCTGATATCCAGAATATATAAAGAACTAAAGAAATTAAAAAGCAATAAATCAAGCAATCCAATTTTGAAAAATGGGGTACAGAGCTAAACAGAGAATTCTCTGTAGAGGAAGATAAACTGGCAGAGAAACACCTAAAGAGATGCTCGACATCCTTAGCCATCAGAGAGATGCAAATCAAAACAACCCTGAGATTTCACCTGACACCCATCAGAATGGCAAGGTTAAAAACTCAAGTGACAACACATGCTGGAGAGGTTGTGGAGAATTGGGAATCCTCCTCAGTTGCTGGTGGGAATGCAAACTTGTACAACCACTTTGGAAATCAATCTGGCTCTTTCTCAGACAATTAAGAATAGTGCTTCCCAAGATCCAGCTATACCACTCCTAGGCATATATCCAAAAGAAGCTCAAGTATACAACAAGGACATTTGTTCAACCATGTTCAAAGCAGCTTTATTCATAATAACCAGAACCTGGAAACAACCCAGATGTCCCTCAGTTGAGGAATGGATACAGAAATTGCGGTACTTTTACACAATGGAATACTGCTCAGCAATTAAAAACAAGAAATCATGAAATTTGCAGGCAAATGGTGGGATCTAGAAAAGATCATCCTGAGTGAGTTATCCCAGGAGCAGAAAGACACACACAGTATATATTCACTTATATAGACCTATAAGACAGGATAAACATACTAAAATATGTACACCTAAAGGAGATAAACAAGAAAGAGAACCTGGAGTAAGATGATCAATCCTCACTTAGAAAGACAAATGGGATGGACAGGGGAAGTAAGAGAACACAAGTAACAGGACAGAAGCTTACCGCAGAGGGCCTCTGAAAGACTTTACCTAGCAGTGTATCAAAGCAGATGCTGAGACTCATAGCAAACCTTGGGCAGAGTGCAGAGAATCATATGAAAGAAGGGGGAGTTAGTATGACCTAGAGAGGACAGGCACTCCACAAGGACAAAATATATCAGGGTATGGGGGTCCTCTATGAGACTGTTTCTCCAACCAAGGACCATGTATGAATATAACCTAGAAGCCCTGCTCTGATGTAGCCCATGATAGCTCAGTAACCAAGTGGGTTTTCCCTAGTAAGGGGGACAGGAATTGTTTCTGACATGAACTCAACGACTGGTTCCTTTACCTCCCCCACCCAGGGAGGAACAGTCTTGTTAGGCCACAGAGGAGGACATGGCAACCAGTCCTGGAGATACCTGATAAGCTAGGGTAAGATGGAAGGGGAGGAGGACCTCCCCTAGCAGTCGACTTGGAAAGGGGCAGGGAGGAGATGAGGAAGGGGGCTACGGCTGGGATACAAAGTAAACACCCTGTGATTAATATAAAAATAAAATAAAAATTAAAAAAAGAAACAAAAAAAAATAAAAGAACCTAACTTGCACTCACTGGTAGCTTGTTGATGTTTAGTACTCTGATAACTAACTTGGTCATCAAAGCCCTTCCCCAGGTTAAACTCAGATGGAAATAAACATTTTGGAACATTTGCTACATCATGGTACCAGACTAGAAAGTTTACCAAGGGCATTTATTATATCTTTTTGACACTCTTGGAAGTTAATGTTAAAAGTTGATGTCTCCATTTTCATGTAAAAGCTGAGGTTGGAAGAGATGAAATAATTAAGCCAGCAAAGCAAGGCTAAGTGAGAAGCCATACCTCAATCTTAGTACACAGCTGTCTGGTCTTCTAATACCAGACCCCATGGTCTTTCCATAATCCATATCTCGTTATGAACCCCTTGTTGTAAGGAGACATGCCTCTCTAACCAAATTCTGCCTAGAGCAGGAGAACTATGAGTTTGAGGATGCCAAAGCAGCTAGGAATTTTCTTAGCACATGCAAAGGTGGTAACAAGACCCCTGACATCCAGAAAAGGATGTCAGTCTCGGCACAAGCTAACATTGGGCCCACAATCCTTTGTTTGAACACTGTGGGAGTTGATCAGCATTCTTGGCTTCCCACTACTCACCAGATGCCAGTGGCAGCATGCCACACCAGTTGCTACAACCAAAAATGTCCCCGGGGCTAATGTTCACAAGGGAACAAAATCACTCCTCCTTGAGAAACACTGCCCAGAGCCAACACTTTGCAATTCTTGCATGCGGAAAGGAATCAATTGATGAATAGAAACAGCCTGGGTCAACATTAGTCTGAGGCCAATTAAGGACTGAACCAACAATGAAAACGAGAAGATTCATTTCTGTGTCCTGTCTTCTGTGTGCAACAGCCTTGGCCTGAAGCTGAGAGGCGAACACCAGAGAGCTGTTGATCCACACTCCAAGCTGTGCTTTATTTAGTTTTCTAGTGGAATTATTGGTGGCTGAGAAGACAAGTTAATCAGAGGGCTATGGCTTACGATGGTACCTGCAAGTATTGCTGCCCTATTTATAAATGCTAAAGGCATAAATATCCTTCAGTCTTAGCAGATACACAATCACATTTCTATAATCAACACATCTAGATATACAACACATATACATGACACATGTATTCATATACAGACTGTATAAGGAACAAAACATATATGTACCCTCACCAGCTTCAGAGTGTCTGTTGCTGTCAATAGCTCAAGCTTTGGAGTCGTTTTCACCAACTGAACTGTCATTCTGCCGAGTGATCTTAAACAAATTTCCTGCGCCTCACTTTCTGCATCTACAGAATAGGGAAAATAACAGAAACTTACCAGGACATAACCACTTCTGCCTATAATTCCAGCACTTGAGAGGTGGTAGGCAGGAGGGGCACAAGTTCAAGGTTATCCTCGGCTACATAAAGAGTTCAAGGACAGCCCCGGCTATGTGAGAGCCTGCCTCAACAAAACAAAATTGCAATTAATATTACTTTACCCAATATTGTTAGCAATTAAATAAGTAAATGCATATTCCCAACATGCTTCTCACTGTGAAAAGTGCCTAACCACACTATCCAATCAGTTTTCATTAACTATTGCTGTGACACTGACATCAAAAGCACTCTTTAAAGATAAAATGCATTATAGCCAAAACATTACTAATTATTTAATAGCCTGATTCTTTTACTGGGTAATATATCATAAACATCCCCGTGCCTCTAAATCTTCTACATAATTATGGTATAGATCTACAGTATAGGTCTATCTAAATTGCTTTTTTTAAATGTGTGTGTATGTGTTACATATGTGTACGTCCATTTGTATGCACACATGTTTGTGGCTGTCTGCAGCCATGTGTGTGAAGGATAGGCGTGGATGAGGAAAGCCATCTCATCACTCTCTACCTTATGTTGAGACAGAGTCTACCATGAACACTGCAGCTCAAGGTGGACGGCCAGCAAGCCTCCAGAATTGCCTTGTTGCCCCCCAAGTGCTGGGGTTAAGTGAGCATCATGGCCAGTTTTTTTTACGTGGGTGTTGAGGATTCAAACCCGGGTCCTTGTGGTTGCACAGCAAGTGCCTCAACCACTGAGCCACCTCCCTGGTGCCTTGGAGCATTTCCTGGGGAATCCAGCATCGGAATGTTAACACTATTGCTGCTGACTATACCTGAGCATCGCTTTCACTGCTTCCATGAGAGGCAGCTCTACAAATAAAGTTGTTGGGATAGAGGGAAGATTCATTTTGAAGCCCAGTGATATAAGTTAGATCTTGAGCTGGATGTTGCCCAGTTCTCTGTGGTGTTTTACACTTCTCTTCTTATGAAGAAGGTGTAGGAGATTGCTGTTGAGTCAAAGGATTAATTAATTCAATCAAGACACTTAACCCCCTCAGCTCTCTGAACAACAAGATCCTTGAAATACACGGTGTGGGTGATGTGAGCAGCCAGTGAACGTGATTTCGGGGGACGAGGGACTGGCAGCCAGGCTAACATCTCTCCAGCACCAGGTATATTAGGTGTCAGCATTTTCTGATATACATCATCTGGCCCTGGGTGTCAGGAATCCTGAGCCTCACACCGTGACGAACTGGGGGAAGTCAGAGCAGCGACTGCGCCAACACATATTTTCCAGGCTTTCTCTCCTCATTTATTCCATTCGTGGAGAATGCCTCTTGGCGAGGTGTTTCTGCCCTGTGTCAGCAGGCTTGTATGATTTTGAAGAGTGTTCCTAAAATAGTGAAAGGGCTGCAATGGCTCAGAGGAATAAAAATTGCCTGAAGCTACTCCTCTGAGGGAAAAGCTCCCTGAAGGAAGCTGATCACACTGAGCTGAGTGGGAGATGGAAACCTGACACCAATGTCAGACCCATTAGCTCAATGCCAACCTGACGATGAAGGGGGAAGTCCAGAAATGGGCCACCATATCTGTACCTCAGTATGTAGAGATGCAAAATCACAAGACACAAAGATTCCCAACACCACTCAGATCCTCAAGGCCAGCTATGCTAGCTCAGTAGTTACTGTCTGTGGTCCTAATGTCCAACTTCCATTTGGAATACACCAGGTGATATTAAAGTTCCGCGTGGATCTGCACAGTAGCAGACTGCTCGACAGTTCAAGCAGGAGGCACTCCGGATAGAACTCTGCTCTAACTAAAAGGTTCATGCCTTTTTCAGCTCTGGATTCCTAAACAAAATGTATCTTCCAAGCACTGATGATGACCTAAGATGTCTGAAAAGAAGTTAGCAGTGAACACTGGTCTAATGTTACTGTAACGAATCACCACAAATTTGAACTAAAATGGTCAAAAACTATTCTCTTATACTTCTGTAGGTGAGAATTATAGCACTGGCATCGGAAAACTAAAGTCAAGCTGGCAGCACAGCTGGCTCCTTCTGGAGACTCTAGGACGGAATCTGAGCCTGTCTCTCACAGCTTTTAGCGGCCAGGCACATTTCTCTGGGTTGTGGCCTCCTGTCTACAGCTTCAAATCCAGCAGTGCAACATGCAGCTGGTCCTTCTGTCCCCGAAGTGCTGGGGTTACACGTGCGTAGCTTTCCCCCTGACCGCAGCAATGAAAAGCCCTCTACTCTCAAAGTCCTATATAATTAAATGTATGGTCACCCTGAAACCCCAAGTATCTGAGATCTTTCTAGTTTTGTTTTTGTTTTGTTTTTTCCATGCAAGGTCTCACCATATAGCCTTAGCTATCCTGGCACTTGAGACCAAGCTGCCTCGAACTCACAGAGATCCACCTGCTTCTCCTTCCTGAGTGTTGGGCTTAAAGGCTTGTAATACACCAACTGGTTCTTCAGTGTGTTTTGGTTTTTGTTTGGTTTGATTTGACTTCAAGTAAGCAGGTTTAACTGTTCTCTTTTTTGTTTCTTCACAATTTATTCATTATATATCGCAATTGAAGATCCCTCCCTTAAACTCCCTCGTCCTATCCTTCCTCCCTCTTCTCCCATCCCCTTCCCCTAGTCCACTGAAAGGGGGAGTTCTCCAGTATTGCCATCTGCCCCTAGCTTGTTAAGTCTCATCAGGACAGCCTGGATCCTCTTCCTCAGTGGCCTGGCAAGGCTGCATCATCAGGGGTGAGTGATCAGAGAGCAGTCAACTGAGTTCATGATAGAGACAGCCCCTGTTCCCCTCACTCCGAGATCTACATGGAGACTGAGCTGCCAATCGGCCACACTGGAGCCCCTGCTCAGGTTTGATTTGATTTTAATTTTTTTTTTCTTTTTCTTAACTGAGCCACATCTATGAAGTTCCCTTTGCCATGAAAGGTAATATTCATAGGTTTTAGGATTAAGAGCCGGTGCCCTCTTCTATTTTTATAGAAGAATTATTCTCCCTGCCTTGTTAATTATTTCCAACCCATTTTATTTAAAATGTCAATGAGAGCTTAAATATACCATTGTGACTTCCAAAGTCTAAACACCAAGGTAGGCACTCTCATCACATTACCAAAACCTTTTCTAAAAAGTAATACAAAGTCAGTGTCACTCTCCATTTAATAGCCTCAGCCCGCAGCTTAAGACCTCTTTGCTGCCACAGACTCCGTCTGCAGCACAAGTGAAATCTAGAGATGAGGCTGTGAAAAGCATCCTCCAGCAAAATCTCTTCTAAACCCACTTGTGGTTTTGGGTAGCGCATGACTGACAGGCCCATGGGCTAGTCCTTAACATCATCCACTCCACAGCCAGTATCAACACGATTGTTTCTGTCCTGCTGAAGCTGTAAGCAGCACCTCCTCACAGCCAGGCTAGCTTTTGTAGCCTTGGCTTTCTTTTTAAGAGGGTTAGGGGTGGTTGTAAAGCTATTAAAAAATAAATGACATAGAGTAAATGCTTGTATGCACTGGGTTAGTTTAAATTACTCTGAAGACACTGAGAATGAAAACCCATAATTTTAAATGAAGTCTGCTTGAAATAACGTTGTGTCCTAAGCAGCGGAGTTGGCTATGGTATCGGACTGACCACCAAGCTTTTCTCAGCTCCTAGAGGAGACATTCAGGGGCACCTTCTCCTCCTAGGAAACTTTATGTACTAACCCACAATTTGGGGAGTGCTATAGTTTCAAATTTAATGAAAACCCTACGTCATTGCCCTTTATTGGTTAATATTTATTAAAGAAGATGAAAGCCTTTCAAATTTACAAAATTGGCTCTGGTTAATCCCAATTCCCCCTTTTCAATGAAGAAAATCCAAAGGGAAATAGAAACAGAAGTAGAAAGAAGCAATCTGGATTGGGGGAGCAGAGGGTAGTTTCCATAAATACTGCTACACAAACAATAGAGGACACCAAAGTTTTAAGAGGCACAGCACAATCTGGCTTGGAAGAAAGTGACCACAGTACCTGGAAGCATTCATAAGCACCCTCCTGTGCCCAGCCCAGAGCTTCAGGGATTCAGCCAGAGCTTGTCACAGAGGAGACTGGAAAGGTAGCTCAGTTAGCAAAAAATGATTGACATGAAAGCATAAAGACATGAGCTTGATCCTCAGAACCCACACTATAAATAAATAAATAAATTTTAAAAATAAATAAATAAATAAGATTTGTTCTATTAAATAATAAAAGATGTAGTCGAAATCGCAGTGATGATGAGGCGAAAGTAGACAGATCCTTGGGGCTCAACAGCCAACCAGCCAAAGCAAACCAGTAAGGTCCAGAGAGTCTGGCTCAAAAGACAAGATGGACAGTGCCCATCTAGCCTGGAAATGCAAGAATAAATGCACACATGGGAATGTACACATACACACACAAAAACACACAACAAATTAGTGGCCATGGAGGAAGAACTCTGAGACAAATCCTCAGTCTACTAAGCAATCTCAAATATAGCTATAAATACATGTATTATTAATAAAACATTTAAAATCTAATCTGTCAGATGTTTGAATAATATGCCATGACAGATCAAGATTTATTCATTTATTCTAGGAATGAATGTAATTATGGCCTGATATTAAGAAATCTATAATTTATCACAATGAAGGTCAGGAGAAAAGCCAATATAATTGCTTCAATAGCTGTTTTAAGCAATTGATAAAAATTTAAGTGTAGGACCTAGAAATAGAAGAACATCCCTTAAGATGCTATACCTATAATCCAATTAATTAGCAACCTAATATTTAAATCTAAAACTCCTTGAATATTTTTAAAATGGAGAATGAGACAAAAATGTCCAATGTCACAACTAATATTCTAACATTTTTCTGGAAATTCTAGACAATTTACATGAGCCCATAAAAGTAAAAGCAATTATACATATTATGAAACAGGAAGAAAATTTATACCTACTTACATACAATAAAAATATCCCCCCAAAAAAAGTGCAAAGCAAAACATTGCAATGTTTTACTATTTCCCCAGTGTAGTAAATATTGGGACTAATATGAAAGTTCAGAAGCAGAGCCATTAAAAATCAAAACATGTGTGTCTTGAACTTACCACAACTGTGACTTCTGCCAAGCCAGCCAAAATCCCAACAAAATGAGGGAGGGGTTTATGAAATCCCAGGAATCTTAGAGCAATTGGCAGCAGACAGATCCTTGGGGTTCATAGCCAACCAGCCTAACCAAACCAATGAGTCCCAGATAGCCCAGCTAAAAAGACAAGATGGACAATGTCCAAGTAATTATGTCTGAAGTTGTTCCTTAGCTCCTACGCTAGGAGACAGTCACTTTTCTTGGGAGATTTTAGCCCCAAGAAGCTGTGTGCGCTAGAAGATGCTCACGCACGTGTACGGACAGGCTGCACTAAACAGGCTAGTGGGTATCATGTGTTTTTAAAAGACAGAGACCATGAGGTTGGGAGTAGAAAGATGGGTGGGGGTGGGAGAGTGGAAAGGAGAAGAATCAGAGGAAGTGTGTGTGGATAAACTGGGTCCAAATACATTGTATGCATGGATGACAAATAAAAATTTAATTTTTTTTAGAACTGTGTATGTATTGATATTACAGTTAAAACTTCTTTCTCCTCAGACTTCAACTATATGTTGCTAAGTTCTAACATGAAGCCCATCCATCCTGAAAAAAATCCAAAGAAAAATGAGAAGAAATATGTATGTATATGTATATATGTATGTATGAATGGTTCAGAAAACTTAGAAGAGACAAAAAAACACCAATTCACAAACTTATAACTTTATAAACTGCAATGACAAAGTTGGGAATTGGTGAGGAATGTTTTTCCACAGAAAAGGGGAGCTCCCTTTCCCATCTACCCCGGCTCATCAAGTACTGCACACATACTCTTCCCCTGTGGCCTAGAAAGGCAGTCTTGCCAGGAAAAAAATGGTCAAAAAGCTGGCAAGTGAGTCCATTTCCAAAGTTGCCCCCACTTCTTACTAGAGGACCCACATGAGGCCTAAGCTGCCATCTGCTATGTCTTTGTAAGGTAGTCTAGGTCCAGTTCATGTGTGTTCCTTGGTTGATGCTTCAGTCTCAGCAAGCCCCTCTGGGTCCTGATTAGTTGGCTCTGTTGGAATTCTTGTGGAGCTCCTGTCATCTCCAGGTCCTTTTCTCTTTCCTACAAGACACCCTACAAATCGCCCAATGTTTGGCTGCGAGTCTCCGCATCTATTTTTAGGCACTGTTGAGTACAGCCTCTCAGAGGACAATTCTGTCAGGCTCCTGTTGGCAAGTTTAGAGGAGTATCTTTTGTAGGGTCGGAGGTTGGCATTCTCTCATAGTGTGGGTCTTGGGCCAGGCATTGGTTGGGCATTCCCTCATTCTCTATCTTTATCCCTGCACATCTTGTAAGCAGGGTAATTTTTGGGTCAAAGTTTCTGTGGGTGGGTTGGTGTTCCCCTCTCTCTGCTAGGAGGCTGGTCTAGTTAGTGAGTGTCCTCTTCAGTCTCTATGGCCTCAGCTTATAGGAGTATCTGCCTGGGTGCCCCTGTTATCCTCCCAGGAGCCTACCCTGACTTAGGCCTCCAGCTTGTCACAGAGATACCCCAACCATCTGTTTCTCTTTCCTCTATAGGGCTTCTAAATCCTCTCGCCTCTGCTCCCCCAAGGTCTGATCCCCACCCTCTTAACTCTCTGTGCCCCTTCTCCTACCTTGCTTTCTCTCTTCAGCCATTACCTCTATCTATTCTATCTCCCCTTCCCAGTGAGATTTATGCATCGTCCCTTGGATCCTCCTCGTTATTTATCTTCTTTGGGTCTGTGCCTTCTAGTACGCTTACCCTGTGCTATATTGTTAAAATCCATTTATAACTGAGTACATATCATGTATGTCTTTCTGGGGCTGGGTTACCTCACTCAGGATGACCTTTTCTAGTTCAATCCATTTACCTGCAAATTTCATAATTTCTTTGTTTTTAATAGCTGAGTGGTATTCCATTGTGTAGATGTACCACAGTTTCTTTATCCATTTTTTGGCTGAGGGACATATAGGTGGTTTCCAGATTCTGGCTATTGTAAATAAAGCTGCTATGAACATAGTTGAGCAAGTGTCTGTGTTCTATAATGGAGTTTTGGGTATATACCTAGGATAGGTATAGCTGGGATTTGAGGTAAAGCTATTCCCAATTTTCTGGGGGGGGGGGGACGCCAGATTGATTTCCAAAGTAGTTATACAAGTTTGCACTCCCACCAGCAGAGAGGAGTGTTTCCCTTTCTCTACATCTTCACCAGCATGTGCTGTCACTTGAGATTTTGATCTTAGTCATTCTGACAAATGTGAGATGGAATCTCAGAGTCTTTTTGATTTGCATATCCCTGATGACTAAGGAAGTTGAGCATTTCCTTAAGTGCTTCTTGGCCATTTGAGATTCTTCTGTTGGGAATTCTCTGTTTAGTTCTGTGCCCCAGTTTTCAATTGGATTATTTTGTTTTCTGGTTTTTAATTTCTTGAGTTCATTACATATTTTGGATATTAGCCCTTTGTAGGATGTAGGATTGGTGAAGATCTTTTCCCAATCTGTAGACTGTCATTCATTCTATTGACAGAGTCCTTTGCCTTGCACAAGATTTTTGGCTTCAAAAGGTCCCACTTATTAATTGTTATCTTAGAGCCTGACCTGTTGGTGTTATATTCAAGAAGTTGTCTCCTGTGTTGATGAGTTCAAGGTTCTTCCCCACTTTCTCTTCTAATAGATTTAATGTTTCTGGTTTTATGTTGATGCCTTTGATCCACTTGGACTGGAGTTTTGTGTGGAGTGATAAATATGGATTTATATACATTTTTCTACATGTAGGCGTTCAGGTGATAAAGAGCTTTGGCAAAGTGTCTGGGTACATGGTTAATTAAAAAATCAGTAGCCCTCCTGTACACAAATGACAAACAGGCTAAGAAATTAGGGAACTACACCTTTCACAATAGCCACAGATAATGTGAAGTATCTTTGTGTAACTCTAACAAAGCAAGTGAAAGATCTGTATGACAAGAACATCAAGTCTCTGAAGAAACAAACTGAAGAAGATATCAGAAGATGGAAAGATCTCCCATGCTCATGGATTGGTAGGATTAACATAGTAAAAAATGGTCACCTTACAAAAAGCAATCTACAGATTCAATGCAATCCCCATCAAAATACCAACACAGTTCTTTACAGACCTTTACAATCCTAAAATTCATGTGGAAAAAACAAAAGACCCAAAATAGCTAAAACAATCCTATACAATAACAGATCTTCTTGACTTCAAGCTATACTACAGAGCAATAGTAATAAAAACTTCATGGCACTGGCATAGAAATAGACTGGTTGATCAATGGAATTGAATTGAAGACCCAGAAATAAACCCACTTACCTTAGGTCACCTGTTTTTTACAAAGGAGCCAAAACCATACAATGGAAAAAAGACAGCATCTTCAACAAATGGTACTTGTCTAACTGGATGTCTAAATGTAGAAAATGCAAATAGATCCATATTTATCACCCTGCACAAAACTCAAATCCAAGTCAATCAAAGACTTCAATATAACACCAGGTACACTAAATCTATTAAAAGGCAAAGTGGGAGTGAGTCTCAAACACTCACCTAACAACTATTCATTCCCAACCAGAGTCCAGACACAGATCGCTGATGCCATCAAGATGCCCAAATTGGAGAAAGTAAGAGTCTGCATAGGCATTATAATTCAATGGGAGATTTAAACAAGTAAAAACCATTAGAATATGGTCCATACATGTGTGCTAAAAGAACCATCCATATCACTATAGAAGACAGAGTGTCATCTAAGCTAAATTAAGTAGAGGAATACAGAGAGACCTGACGATTGAGTGAGTGTCTAAAGAAAACAGGGGCTTGATAAAGAGGAAAGAGAATGACTGCCTACTAAATTCTTACACCAAAGTCAACCACCTCCTTATTTAACGTTCTCAGACCCAATAAGCAAGCTTCCAAGAATAGGAAGCTATGCTGGCTGGACCAGATTGAATATTACATAGAATATTTTATGGATCTGAAGAGTTGGTGACAGTATTTTAAATTATTCTCTTAGAACTAACAGAAGTTTCAAGTGTTTGTGAAGAATTCCGGTCAGCATGTGTTTAAGAATCTCTTTACCCTTGGGGTCCCAAAGCCCCTTCAAGAATTTGCTTCACAATGCTCCTTAGATGGCAGCCCTATGCCTCCCAGGATGAGAAAATTATATATAAAGAGAACATTGTTCTGGTCCTTAGTAAATGTTTGGACTCTACTGAGTCTGACAGCAAAACCCCAAGTACAAAGATTGACTCCTGATGTGAGCTTTTCCCACCAATGCTCACGACTAACTAAATGTTCTCAGGCTCAAATCAGGGCCTGCTACCATGGTCAACATTTGAGGAATGTAGCACAGAGAAGAGAAACAGACATGGAACAAACTTACTAGCTTTTGTCCAGAAGAATGTGAATAACATAAAACAAACATTTTTTTACTAATCTCCTAAGAACTACAATGTCTGGCCAGCTCTAACTGATCTTAGCTACTATAAATACCACTTCCTTATCATGCTGCTCCTGGCCTCTTCGATCATTGTTGAAATTTAAAATTAAAAAAGAGATTTGTTGTGAGGAACAATAGTTACTATGGTGTCCTTATTTTGCCTACTTTGAGTATGTGTGTGTGTGTGTGTGTGTGTATGTGTGTGTGTAGGCTGCATCTTGAAAGGAAATAAATTCCAACATTATTCCTATAGCAAGACAATTTGGTTCCAAAGTAACATTTTAATTTAAATTTTAATAAACATCATATATTTAGTAAACATCATATTGCTGGAAATGTAACATATCTGTTGATCGTCAGATAAAAAGTAACATGAGTAAAATCCATATCAAAGAAAAATGAGAGTGCCTGCTTTTACCATGTCTGTGAACATCACACAAAAGGTTCTGAGGAAATAAAACTATCTATCTTTATTCAAAGACAATAAGCCTGATCTTATAGGAAATCCTAAAGAAGGAGGAGATGAAGAGAAAAGGGATACAGACAGGATACAACTAAATGAATTTAGCAATACCAACACTCAAAACCAACCATATTTTTGCAAAATATCAACAATCGGTGTTCTAGTTAGACAAAAGGTGCTATGCAGGCTTTGGGGCTGAAAACAATCACACTTTGCTATAGACCCATTTTGTGCCATGCTGAATTTCCTTGCAAGATATTCTCATTGCTGCAATAGAAGGCTGAACATTTGGAGGATAACCAACAACTTCCTAATTGGGTTTGGACTCACTCCATGGGAGTAAACACATGCCTGACACTGTAGACCTGGTGAAGAAGCTATGTCCAGAAAGGTCACAGGCCCTGTGGGGGACACTGTTAGTGACATTTTCCCAAATGAATATGCAATTAAATTGCCTTCTGACTATTTATGTTTATGGCTATAGGCCTTGGTCAGAGAACAGTAAGTGACGGTCAAAGTCAGGACTCATGTACAGCCAAAGGTCTGAGAATAAGAGGCTGATGAGTGCTTATCCCCAGATAGGACATTTATGTCACTCCCTCCAAGGCCCAGAGAACCTCATAAAGAGGAAGGGGAAGGTTTGTAGGAACTGAAGAATGGGAGGTGTTAGTGGGACACCGTCTTCTGGGAATGATCTAGTCTCTGCAGTAATGATTACAAAGCAGATGAGACTGCCTGCCCCAGGCTCCAAAAAGGAGAAGGAAAAGGGGGAAAGGAGAGACTTTACAGTAGGAAGGACTACTTAGGAGGAAGGATGTCAGCAGGAGTAGGAGAAGGGTGGGGAGGGTAGTACGGAGTGTGTGTACTATAACCATAGCACACACATGCAATACAATAAAAACCCCAGAAGACACAATTACAAAAATTGACAAACCAACTGCGTAATTCACATGGAAATTCCAAGTGACCTAGATTAATTACAACTGTTTGAGAACAGTTAAAGACTTGAATTATCTGACTTTACAATGTATTACCAAGTTGTAATTAAGAGTATGATACAAGCATTGATTTAAAAAAAACAAATAGAAGAAATAGACTTGAATCCAGTAATAAAAACAAACATATGGTCACTGTCTTAGTCATTGTTCTACTGCTGTAAAGAGACATCATGATCAAGGCAACTCTTGCAAAAAATAAAAGCATCTAAGAGGGGGCCGGCTTACAGTTCAGAGGTTTAGCCCACTATCATCGTGGCAGGGAGCATGGCACTGTTGCAGTAACTGACAGCTACATCCTGATCCACAAGCAGAGAGAGAGAGACACTGGGCCTGGCATGGGCTATTGAACCCTCAAAGCCCATTCCCAGTGACACATTTCCTCCAACAGAGCCACACCTCCTACTCCTTCTTAAACAGTGCAGCTCCCTGAAGCACTATTCAAATATAGAAGGTTCTGGGGCCATTCTCATTCAAACCACTAGTTACCATTAACAGAGGTACAAAGGCAGTCCAAGAGAAGACACAGAGTTGCCAACAAATGATGCTTTAGTATTATTTTAAATCCACATAATAGGAGTTGGAGAGATTATGAGGACCCAAGTTCAGTGTCCAGCATCCACATGCAGCTCACACACCAACTGTAACTCCAGTTCCAGAGGATCCAATACCTTCTTTCAACCTTCATGGGAACCAGACATGTAGGTGGTACACTTGCATTCATGTAGGCAAATACCTATATTCATAAAAAAGTAAATATATTAAAATAAAATAAAGTGCACATAAAAATAAACTTTAGCACATAACTGTGACAGCACATGCAAAACAACTCAAAACGGACTTACACTAAAACCTAAAATTGTAAAATATAGACGAAAAAAAATTTTGGTTAGCCTATGACATGACTATTGCTCATTGTGTGTAACAAATTTTAAAGTGAGAATTCAAAGCAAACAATAGAAAAAAATGTGCAGTTTGGAAAGGAAAGGTGTATGATCGTGGTTAAATTTGCAGCAGGCATGAACAAGGCAGGATTCTAACAGAGCATCTATAATTGTTAAAGAAATTAAAACTATTATAATTAATGACCGGCTTGATAGGATCTGCAGTCATCTCAGAAAGAAGCCTCTAGGCTCACCTGTAGGGTATTTATCTTGATTAGATGAACTGAATCGGGCGTTGCCATCCTGGGCTTTCGTCGTGAGCTGCCTAAGGAGGCCAGGCACAGTACGCATCTTTCTCTACTCCCTGACACCCGCTTCAGTGTGACCATTCGGGCCTCCTGTTCCTGCCACCCTTCCCCACCAACATGGACTGTAGTCCCTTCAAACTGTAAACCAAAATAAATTCTGTCTTAAATTGCTTCTTGTCGAATATTCTCAATTAAGAAAAACGGAACTAATAAAAGGAGAAAATTGGCAAGTTTTGCTATAACAATAGAGAAAACAACCTTAAGGATAGAAACATCACAGACCAAAATGTGCAGTTTAACAATGCAAATTCATTTGAAAAAAAAAAAATGCCTGAACAAAGAAAGATTTCAGGATATTTACTCAAGCCTGGGAAGATTTCCCAGGTTAATTTGGGAAGGCATACAGAGGCCACTGCAGCTGTGGCTCATGGGAACCAGGCTACATTTCAATTGTCCTCAACATGCATATGGTGTTTGTTTTACAGGCACATGAGATGAAAGAGTAAGGAAGGGGTCCATGGAGGACCAAACCGTTGTTCCAGAGAGCTGGTGAAGACAGGCACTGTACAGTAGGGTTGGATTCCGTACATAGAGATGCAAGGAAGCTATTCATGAAGCAGTAAAGGGGAAGCCTGAGCTGCAACGTTCTCTGCAGGGCCCTAGAGATGGCAAAAAACATGGCATGTTTAGCATGAAAAGCTGTAGTGCTGAGCAGAGTACCTGAGAGGGGCTACATGCAGCACAAGCAACAGTGCTGGAGGAATGGTCCCACTGGAATACAAATGATATCATCATAAACACCCAATATTGACTGTGGCACTTCAGAGTTCGGTATTGTCCACTGAGGAGGGGGAGTAGGTCTTGCTTCGATCTCATCTTCTCTTGATATGCCCTTATCACTACCTTTCGGAAGTGGAATGTATACTCCCTAGCATTGTATGCTGGAGGCAGGTAACTTGCTCTTTAGTTTTATACGAGCTCAGAGTTAACATAGTCTGGCTTGTTTTTCTGCACTGCCTTTCAGTACTTTTCCACCAAGATGTGACAATATGAAGAGCCTCAGCTATATGCTCCTTGATATGGAAAATAGGTCTTTCTATGCTGTCCTTACAAGGACAAACTGCAAAGTTGCTTCATCAGGTAGGTTCGAGTCTATGAGAAAAGTAACTAAAGCGGTGCCAAATCATAATTTACCTAATCATTCTTTTTCCCTGAATATTTGAATAAGCACTACCACATTTTTCTTCTTCCTCTTCCTCTTCTATTTCCTACAACCCTGAATGGTTCTGTTGGTTTTCTCTTAATCTCATCAGTGGCATACTAACTTTTTGTGGTGTTTCTTTCAGGTTTGTGGGAGGGAGGAGTGGAAGTGTCTAACAAGGCACAAAAAAATACAAAGAAGATTATTAACAAGATTAAGCATTTTTATGCATTGGTTTACTGCCTACATCTTGTCATGTGCAATGGTATTTTAGTGCCTCATTTAGGAAAACAAATACTAAATTATTTCAAATGAAAGGAAGCATGAAAGGGAATCTATGCAAAATAAATGAGAAAAATAAAGTAGCTTAATTAAAAAGAGCAGTGATGACATCTTTGGGTATACAAAGGACAGAACAACAAATTTATAGTTTGTTCTAAATTTTATAAATCTCTGTGAAGATACAGCAGAAAGGATCCAGAGCTGTGAACAGAGCAGACTTGAGAAGAGTTAAAACATGCCAGTAAGCAAATGATGTTCATCAGGCTAACTATTGCCAAGTAGCACTGTGAAACTAGACCTGCTTTAAGTATGCCTACATTTGTGGTTATAATAGGAAATCTCTCCCATTAGAAAGTAATACTAATTAAGGTTTAAATTTTTCCATGTTCATATAAAATATAAATTTTTGACTTACACATTGCCAATTTACCACCTGTGGATTAAGCCTAAATCTGAATATTGTTTGGTTGCCTTGTTACATTTTAAGAGACATCTGCCATAATGTTTATGATTTATGTTTAGGTTTATGATTTCCTATTGATTTCCTCAGCAGGAAAGGCATTAAGACTTCTGATGAAGGGCATCTCATTAGTTATGACAGATTGAATACATGCTCATCTCTGCTCCTTTCTGAAACTCTCCTAAAAGTAAACAAACATAAAAAGCATAAAAACTGAAAGATCAGTGGAGAAAAATCATGGCAAACTAAACAAAAAGAGACAAATAGAAGGATGATGCCAGCATGCTTCCAGAAGACGGGAAGGTGATGGACTGTGTCACAGGTCAGTTCTCTGGATCTCAAATGCCTGGAAAAAAAAAGGAGATATGGAAATGGAAGGCAAACCTATTCATAGGCGCCAAAGAAACTTAGTAACTGGCAGCAGCAGGTGTGCAAGACGTGCAGATGACGTGAGACCACAGCATTGGCTGGATGTCCTTACAGGGGCAGGCCAGTTTCAGGACCACCTCCCTCTCTGAGTAGCCAAAGCACTATCCATTCTACTCCATGGAATAAGCATATGAAGAAATTAAACCAGAGATTTGCCAAATCCATGGATGCTGCTTATAGTAGAGGAAATGTGTCAGACTTAAAGTAAGTAAAGTCTTCATTCTGAATGAAGGAATCTCCTCCAGCCTCCTTGGACTGCTGGACCAAGACCACAGGAACCAAGCACATGACTCCCCACCTCTGGTCAGATTTGTGAAGTTCTGAATAGCCCAAGAAAAGCCACCGATATTGATATGTGACGGTTCCTGAAAAGAAAGTCCTACTTAATAATTCTTCACAGAATTGACCACACAAAAGAGAGAAATACTTCCAAAATGGTATGAAGTTTCTCAGAAACACCCAGGGAAGGCTGGGAGTTCATCTAGGTCTCCCTAAGGGCTTTGTGAATTAGCATGAGCCAGTTGTAATGATAGATATCAGTTCTGTATTTCATGGTTTTCCTAATCCAATAAGGAACAGTAATCCATTTTCACTATCACTCTTATCGTCCACATTTAATTTTTAAGTACATAGTTATGTGCACTGTTTTAAAGAATTGAAAAATTATTCAAAAAAATAGGAAGTCACTAGATAACTACTGCTATAAAAGATAGCACAAGGGATCCGTGAGGTAACTGAAGTGTTTGATTTTTACTTGTAGGCACATAAAATATGAGCCTACATGTGTGATAACACTGCTCACGTGTACACATTCACACACAACTGCTGAGTAGTACAAATAGAAGTAGTAAAAGGAGGGAGGTGGATAGATGAAGGGAGGTGCCTACACTCTGTTCCAGCCTTTACGTCTAGAAAACAGAAAAGATTGCTTCCATCATACTGTAGAATTGGGAGAATGTAGCCTGGAAGATAGGAAGTTGTTTAAAAAGCAGACACAAATGATCTTACTACATATGATAATCCTAACACTAATGTGTTCAGGGAAATTCGATGAGATATTAGTACTCTGTTCTAGATATTTTTAATCAAAGAACAATTTTCAAACAAAAATAACTGTTACCCTCCTCTTATTTTTACAAAACTGTTTCTTTCTCATAGTTTCTCTCTTAACCCAGCTATCACACAAGTAATTGAGACTCTACTTTATTATTTAAACAAGCTTCACAACACAAGAACTGAGCAGTTATTAATCTATTCTTAATCTTCTAAACTAGTTTGGTTTCCTCCCAGCATACATCCTAGAGAAACTTGCACTTTGTAGATTTTCTGCTCCAGTTCCTCCCTCTTGATGTCTTCTAGACCACTCCTGTGGCTGAATCTCCTACTTCCTCCTCTAGCTCCTTCCCTCTGGTGGGCAGGAAGTCCAGCCCTATTCTCTCTCCTGCTCACCAGTTGGCTGTAAACTGGCTTATTGGCATTTCAGGCGACAAATGGGGAGCAGCATTTACACAACACTGAAACAGGAGATCTTAGAACAAGGATTATAATCAGATACAGGGGTACAGAAATCAGCATTTAAATGACACAATAACCTTATGCCTACACCCCCCCCAAGTAACTTTTCCAGGTCCCATTGCCTTGTGAGGTATCCCGTAAAGCTATTTTCATTGTGGCTTCAACTAGGGTAAATCCTGTAGTCCTCAGGGGTCAGAGACCATAAAGAATTCTTAAAGACCAACATCCTTTCAAAAATCAGTAATGCTAGTTCAGCCACAAACCAACAAACTAAGAAAATAATATAAGGAAGAAGAAAAAGACGTTTTACACTTAGTGACAAATTGGCAACAGTGTCCTTCTTGTACTCTTGTATTGCCATGGTAACAAAAAAAAAGCTTATTTATCACGTAATTAGTAAGTGGAAAAAAAGACTATCAAGAAGCATTTATATGGGTTTGTAAGGCTTTAGCTGATAGGGTATGTTCACAGCATCAGGTGCTTCTTACTGGTGACTTCTCTTAGATAAACCCTAAGCGGTTCTAGAACACTGGCATTTGGGATCCAAAAGTTATAGGCTGCCACGTTCTTCATTTTATTTTTTTATCTTTTTTTATTTTTTATTAATTACAGTTTATTCACTTTGTATCCCCCCATAAGCCCCTCCCTCCTCCCCTCCCAGCCCCACCCTCCCTTCCCCTTCTTCTCGCTTGCCCCTCCCAAGTCCACTGATAGGGGAGGTCCTCCTCTCCTTCCTTCTGATCTTAATCTATCAGATCCCATCAGGAATGGCTGCATTGTCATCTTCTGTGGCCTGGTAGGGCTGCTCTCCCCTCAGGGGGAGGTGATCAAAGAACAGGCCTATCAGCTTATGTCAGAGGCAGTCCCTCTTCCCATTACTATGGAACCCACTTGGATACTACGCTGTCTATAAACAGGAAACAACCTAGGAACCTGCCACAGAGGGCCTCTGAAAGGCTCTGCCCTACAGATTACCAAAGCAGACACTGAGACTTAAGGCCAACTGATGGGCAAAGTGCATGGAATCTTAAGTAAGAAGTGGAAAATAGTAAGATCTGGAAAGGACAGGAACTCCACAAGGAGAGCAACAGAACCAGAAAATTTGAACACAGGGGTCTCCCCAGGGACTCATATTCCAAACAAGGAACGCGCATAGAGATAACCTAGAACCCCTGCACAGATGTAGTCCATGACTTCATTTCATTTTTAAGCCTTTTCCTACAACACTCTCCAGATGAGGAGTCACTGAGGTATGAGATTACCTGGAAAATATATTGTTTATCTTGCTCAAAGGTCTTCAAGATATATAATTAACAGATCTGTCAACACTCTTTAAAATTCTAACCTAAAGAAATTCATAGCAGAGTATCAAAGCAGATGCTGAGACTCATAGCCAAACTTTGGGCAGAGTGCAGGGAATCTTATGAAAGAAGGGAGAGATAGAGGGACCTGGAGGGGACAGGAACTCCACAAGGAGAGCAACAGAACCAAAAATCTGGGTACAGGAGTGTTTTCTGAGACTGATACTCCAACCAAGGACCATTCATGGAGATAACCAGAACCCCTGCACAGATGCAGCCCATGGCAGTTTAGTGTCCAAGTGGGTTCCCTAATAAGGGGAACAGGGACTGTCTCTGACATGAACTCAGTGGGTGGCTCTTTGATCACCTGCCCCTGAGGGGGGAGCAGCCTTACCAGGCCACAGAGGAAGACAATGCAGCCAGTCATGATGAGACCTGATTGACTAAGGTCAGAGGGAAGGGGAAGAGGACCTCCCCTATCTATCAGTGGATAGGGGGAGGGGCATGGGAGGAGATGAGGAAGGGAGAGTGGGATTGGGAGGAGACAAGGAAGGGGGCTACAGCTGGGATACAAAATGAATACACTGTAATTAATAAAATAAATAAATAAAATTTTAAAAAGGGTTATAGATTTAGGGGGAAAAAAGAAAACTACTAAACCAGACACAAATGTAAAATTTTTATAATTTTTCAACTCAATTCAAATATCAATTGACAAAAGCACTAAGAACTTGAGGTCTCAGAGTTTAAAAGTGCTAGAGATGAAGTAGAATTGGCCTTGACTTCACATCAGCGTGTTTGTGAAACTCAGTCTGTGGAAGGAGAGAATTTGACCTCTGGAGAAGTCTTTGAGGCACTCCCAGCCTAAGAGAGCTTTGTGAAAGAAGCATTTCTTGTCTGAATACCTGGCATTGTACATGACAGGGCTTTTCAATGTTCTATGGAAGAATTTAGAGAAATCTTTGTCTAACTTTGGAAATAACACCCTCTAACTGCTCCATTCTGGAAGAAAAGAAAAACACACACACACATTTTCCCCCACAGGAACTTAGAAAATTAGCAACTAAAAATTCTAGCTGTAGATTCATTGTTCTCTCTCTCTCTCTCTTTTTTTTTTCCTCACACCAATACAGGATATGAGTTGCTGAATCACATTTACTCATTAATAGGGCAGCAAATTTCCTCCTTAACAAAGACCAAGGCACCTTCAGGAGCCTACAGCAAAAGGAATCCTCCTACATAGAGACATCACAAAGTGACAGGCTGACAGGCTCGGCTCCAATGTTCCTGAGAAGAGAAAAATTTTAGACAATATGGAACAACAACAACAACAACAAAAAAGTTTGCCTCTGCCTGTTTAACACAACAACTTCCTCAAAATTCACAAAAGTACCAAAAGCCACCTTGCATCAAGAATTTGTAGACAACTAAACAAAAGTAGCTGACCCTTGTGGGTGAAAAGACTGTTGGTGAGTCCGACCTCATTAATTTTTCCAGAGACAGCCTCTTTTGCAAACAGGCTCTATGCTTCTCCTTGGGTATCGGTGCTTATATATAAATCTAGGTTGTGGGGGAACAGAATGTGCTGGTGATGGGCAGGTCCCTGGTCCACTGATACCTTGAAGCAGCTCGTGTGCTCCACAGGGCTCATGAGCTACCAAGTGCCCACTGCGCCGATTCTGAGAGTAGCGCTGGGTGAAGGCAGTAGAAGCATGCCACATCTAGGTATTTAGACATTTTATAGCCTGGGTAGCCAACAAAGAAGCTAATAATGCAAAATACATGGGAGAAATAAAAACCTGCTTCTTCTGCAAACCATAATGAGTAAAGGATCTGGGCCACAATAGAAGATAAGACATTGAAGCAACAAGTTGATGCTGAATTTTATAACCTTCTGATGAACACTACCTGAACTCAGCAATTAACTGTAAAATACCATTATAGGTGAAAAGACCGGTTCTTCAATGATTTGTCACCTGTGAATTATTCTTACCCAAGTAATTGGATGTTAGCATAGTTGAGTCTCTAGGTTGAGTTGCTGGTCTTCAAGAAAAATGTAAATTGAAGGTTATGATAAATGACACCAAAATGATGCAATCAGCCAACTTCAATGAGAAAAATTGCATAGAAAATATTCTAATTTTTTTAGAAATAAGTAGTATGAAAAAAAATAGAGTGAGAGACTAGCTACTAGAAAGAAAAGAGATTCCAGAAAGAGAGCAATCAAAGCAGTATGTGGACACTGTTTGGGTCCTAGTTCAAACAAGATAACTGTAAAAAAAAAAAAAAAAGAATGTAGATTATAAATGTGGATGTGTTGAAGGAGAGTATTCAGATGACACTATGAAATCTTTGTTAAGGTATAGTGGCGATTCAAGTCTTTGTCTAAAATATACTGAAGTATTTAAGGATAAAATAATATATCAGAGTTTTCTTTTAAATAAGCTGGAAAAATAAAGGTATGGAATAAAAAAAATATATTTTTGAAGCAGTTAGTGGGCACATGATGGTACATGTGTGTTTAACTGTTCCAGAATAAACATTTAAGGCTTAAAAGAGAGAAAGTGAGCAAGATGGCTTAATAAAATGCCTGCCTTGCAAGCAAGAGGACCTGGGTGTAACTCATGTGAAAAAGCCAGGTGTTCCCAGCAATGGGGAGGCTAAGACAGATGGGTCCGCAGAAGGGACGCTCAAGAGGACATTGGGTATTGTCCTCTCATCCTCATAACCAACCATACACAAAAGGCAAAATTAAAACAACAGTAAGAGAACTTCTATGACGAGTTATTCACAAGAAAAAAAGTAAGCAAAACAGAAGGAGAAAGAAGTAAGCAGTGGAGTTGGGAACAGAGCTGGGAAAACAGAGCAAACCACTATGTCCTCACTGTGCAAGATGGCTCAGACTCACCTCGTGACCTTTTAAAGGACAAACAGCCTCAGTTCAGTCCTCTGGGCACTCATTCTCACTTATCTTCCTTTAACAATGAATAAAATGGGGTGGCTGCAGATGGAACATATGAGGAGACACCTCATCTATTTGTGGTACCAGTTACTGTAAAAACATTTTTGCCAGAATCATATTGCTCGGATTTTAGTGTTTATTTTTATGGTTGGTTTTCTTTTTGTTTTGTTTTGTTTTTTGTCTATTCATGAATGCAAACAATACTGTTGGTTTTTCTACAAAAGTAGATGGCAGAGCAGGAAAAGGCAGGTACATTTGGAGTTCATGGTAAATCAGGCTATGATACCCCTTCCCCGAGATGACAGAAAGACAATCAGGCATGATTTTATCATTTAAATTATAAATGTATCAGTAAACTAAGAAGGACTCGGCCACGGCCAGTCTGTACATGAATCCTGCCACACTTCTCTGTTATGTCACCATATCTGGAAGTTCCTAAGTATGTCAATGCAGATGGCTATAATTTTGCATAAAAGCCCTCCTGGGAAACATTGGTCAAGATGTCTTGTCTATAGGATTCTTTCAAAAGGGGTACATACTCCCACTGTCACTTTCTGTGAGAAAGCCAAAGCTCCCGGAACAGAACATGAAGACGGTAGAGGCAGATAGAGCCTAAAGGGAGATACAAAGCCCTCCCTCACTCTGGAAAGTTAATGTGGTCTCCAAAGTGTCAAGATGACAGCACCATGCACTGTCAGCACAGTCCAGGCCATAAGACCGGAAGCTTTCATCAAGAGGAGAGTCATCCAGTTTACATTCCATGTTGTCCGTATCCTGCAGGCTCCTTCAACGCCCAGCAAGTTTTGGTTCTGAGTTAATTGCCACGCCATGTATGCTGCCCACATGATAAGCTACCATCTGATGGACACCCTTGCCCCTTTAGTGAAGCATGCCTTGTTCCATGTCACTTCACGTAGACATTCCAGGAAACAGGAAGCGTTGCAGGTCAGAAACTTCACATAGTGGCCATAAAGCAGAGGCAGCAAAAGCTCTCGCACAGAACCAGAAAATGAAAACTCCAAGACCCAAGGACTTGGCACTAGGGCAGAACTGATTAGGGCCAAGCAGCATCTGTGTTTCCAAAAGCCCAGCGAAGACCGTTCCTCCTGCTAAAGACAGACTTGGAAGCATGGAGGCGCGATACTGATGCAAATCTCTTCTCACAGGCTGAAACGGCATGACCAGCTAGGACGGAAATTTTACTCTCCAGTCTGGGTTTCTAAAAATTAAAAAGCACTGAATTGGGCTGTAAGGAAAAACATGCTGTGGCTGAAGTTCTGACCAAAAAACCGTTCAGAAAAGGGGCAGGGTACTGGGGTGTACCTGTAGGAGAGCAAGCCCACGCCTAATATGTGGGCAGCCCTAGGCTTGATCGTCAGAACCAAAGGAGGGGAAACCGCTACTCAAAAACCATTTTATTACGCAGCTCGTTGTGTATGCAAATGAAGGAGTCACTGGCAGGGTCTGGATGTAAAACGTCCCTCACAGGCTGTGTTTGCAAGTTGGTTGGTCACAAACTGCTACATCAGGAGCTTGTGGAATTTTTAGGAGGTGGGACCTAGGTGGAGAAGAGGGTCCTTAGGATGGGCCTTGGGAGTTATAGCCCGACTCTATGTTCCAACCAGGGTTTCTGCTTTCTGTGTGCTACTGCAATGGAAATGGCCACGCGGCACACTCTGAGAACAGGAGTTGCTCTGTGCCTGCCTTCATCACCATGACAGAGTGGCCTTCCCGGAAACCGTGAGCCAGAATCAATCCTCCCTCCCGTATATGTCTGCTGTGACCAAGAGAGAATCCCGCCAGCTTTCAGCATGTCCACAAGAAAATGGAAAAGAATATTTACGAGACACTAAAATCTGCATTGGATCCTGATTTCCAGTGACCGATTGCTCTGAGTACAATGACTTGATTCAAGCTGGAGAACTGTGGTGCCCATTAACTGATGCCATTAGTCTAACTAACAAGAATTGAGCTCTTCCAATATATACATATATATATATATATATATATATATGGTCATACTGGTACACTGCTGTAAACCCAGAACCTGGGGGACTGCAACAACAGAACTAAGACTCTAAGGCTAGCCTGGGCTTCGTAGGGAGGCTCTGTTCAAAACAACAAAAAGATAACATGGGGACAGTGAGCAACCAGGAGGACCCCGCCTAGCCCTGACTCCATCTTCTTCACTGAGACTGTATATCAGGATCTTCTCAGTCATCAGATCCCCATCCACCCCTGCGGTACGTTCCTGTCGCTGGCTAGGACGGCCCTGAGGGAGTCTGAGATTGACCGTTGCTAGGTAGTGCCAGCCTTCCTCTCAGCGCACGGTTCTCCACAACTTTTCTTGTCTAATGAGGGAAATCTGTCCCTTGGATCCAGTTCTCCACCGCCTACCAACATCCTTTTCTTTCGTCAGAAAAGGCTCAGCCGAAGAGAAATGGTCTTTCGTCCTTCCACCTTCTGAGTAACTGCTACTGTACCAAGTCCCCTGCCAAAATATTTTTACCATGACCACAGCTCCTCCTGCCTAACTCTAAGCATATACACCCTTTCTAAAATCTCTACCATGTAAGTTCATCAAGTGAATAAGTTTCCAAAAATTTACTGTTTCATTTGGTTGCCTAAAATCATGTCAGACCCTTATTCTACTTCCCAAAACATAACATCCTTGGGATATTTATGCACTAGTTATTATTTATTGCCTGGCACATACATTGTTTTTTTATTCTGTTTTAATATTATACAGATTAATTTTATTCAGTCAGCTAATATATATTGACTGTTTTGTTCCTAGGCATTTGTACTAGTCACTGTTCTATTGTTGTGAAGAGACACCATGACCAGGTTTATAAAATAAACCATTTAGTTGGAGGCTTGCTTACAGTTTTCGAAGTGAGTTCATTACCGTCATGGTGAGGAGCACGGTGGCAGCCATGGCACTGAAGCTGAGAGTTCTCCAACCTGATTCTCAGGCATCAGAGAGAGAATGAGACTGTATCTGGCATGGGCTTCTGAAACTTCCGATCCTACCCCCAGGGACACACTTCCTCCAAAAAGCCCACACCTACTCCAACAAGGCCGCACCTCCTAATCCATCTCAAAGTTTCATACAGTGCTACTTCCTGGTGACTAAGCATTCAAATATATGAGCCTCTGGGGGCCATTCTTATTCAAACCACCACAGTATTAAACACTGCAGAGGGAACAGAAAACCCAGTTCTTTACATTTCGAGACCTTGAAACACAGCCAGTTAGATAAGACTTAACCACAGCACATCAATCAGTGCCCTGTGAGTGGTTCAGACAGCAAGTTTCATAGAAGCTTAGAAGACAGCAAGAGATATGACTGACATCTAGGAAATGTACAGTCGGCATTTGATTGAATTAAACTGAACCAGGGCAGCACTTAATACTGAAAATAAAGACAAGAGCCGTGACAGCATTTGATAATCTGGGAGTATGCAGAGAAAAGCTGACAGATTGCACATTTGTTTCCCTTCGGTGTGTTTAGTTTTCTTAAAATGATACTCAAAAATTAAAGAGATGTACTTTGTCAAGCAATATGGATTTTCCTATAGGTGGTATATTTCATAGTAAGCTGAAAATATGAACACAGCTATAATTACCTCTGAATTTTGATACAGTAGCATTACAATTAGTCAGTAGCCTATAGTATTTGTTTAATTGAAGCTTACCTTACAAAAGCTGTCATGTGATTAGTTAAGTTTCTTCTCTGGGAGTTAATTATTTTTTTCTTCCTCATTTCAAATTTAGTAAACAGAAGCAGAACATGATTAATACTGATGACCAACTTGACACGATGATCTAGAATCGCCTAGTGCACAAGTCTCTGGTCACTTTTGTGAGGGATTTTCTAGAGTAGGTTCCCTGGGGTGAGAAAACCCACCCTTCAGTGAGGGCAGCATCGTTGCATGGACCGGGATCCTGAAATGAATAAAAAGAAGAAAGTGAGCTGAGCAACAGCCTTCGCTGACCTCTCTCTTGACTATAGAAGCAACAAACATAACCAGCTGCCTCCAGCTCCTGGTCGAACTGTACCCTCAAACTCAGGACCAAAGTAAAGTCTTCCTTCTTTGGGTAGCTTTTGTCACAGCAACAAGAAAAGGAATCAATGGAATGAGTACCAGAAAAAAAAAAAAAAGAAAGTATGCCACTTTTAGGGAGGGCTGTACAGAGGCAGTAACACCTACAAGGCGGAGCAGGGACAGGGCCCTGTCTCACTCCTGATGGTGGCTTCAATTCACAACATAAGATCAGAAAGCCCAGAGCATTGCTGCCAGCTCAGCATAGTGGAGTGGTTGTCAAGGCGGAATCTCAGAACTAAAATATTCATGCTGAAATGGCAGGAACATAAATAAGTTCAAAATAGTCACATTAAAGTGAGAGGCACATAAATCAGCAATTTTTATGTAGTAACATCAGCATCTTAACCTGAGTGAGGAAGTCTAATTCCTTGGCAGGGTGGAAAAGAAACAAAACGATGGACATGTAGATGAGGAGCAGGAAACCATAAGGGTGGGCAGCAGGGAGCAGGAAGAACACTCAGAAGGGCAAGGCGTGCCCTGGCACATCCCTAACCAACTGGATGAGGGGTCCTGGGGGCTTGAAGAGATGACTAAGGCGGGATGACATTACCCATTACCATTCTAACCACAATCCTGCTGTGGTCCCAATGCGTGAATTTGCTGAGCTTCCTGGAGAATGGGTTCTTTCAGAAATCAATACATTGGCCTGTAGTTTCTAGGTTTTCATCTCGAACGTTTGCCTTGTGTCTGCTGCTCTGGGATACTCTAACTAAAGTATCCACCAGTGGGAATTGGTGGAGTACCCACATTCTGAGACCCCCTTTAATGACAGTGACATTTATGGACATCTTTCCATGGGGCAGATAGGGTACTGGCAGCATCTATCTCCAGCAGTGATAAACTGCTGAGCATGTCTTAGTGCCTGACAGATGACAGATGCTCAATAATATTTGTTGAAGGCAAACACACACACACACACACACACATACACACACACACACACACACACACACACACACACGACAAATTCCTGCCTTTCTGGGGTGAGTGTGTGCTCAGGGAGAGAAGAAATCTTCCCTCCCGTGCTCTAATTACAATGGGCTGAATAAAATAGAGCATAGCAAATTTGTTTCTGATTTTGTTTGTTTTTTGTTTTGAGACGGGGTCTCATATAACCCAGGCCAACCTCAAACACGCTATGTAGCCTAAGATAATATTGAACTTGTGAGCATCATGCCCCTACCTTCCAAGTACTGGAATTGCAGACACTCACCACTTCGTGTGGTTTATGTGGTACTAAGATCAAATCCAGGGCTGTGTGTGCACAAGGCGCCCTACCAATTCATCTGCGTCCCCAGTTTTGGCTGTTCTTTTTTGAGACAAAGTCTCACTGCACAGCCCTGGCTGGTTTGGAAATCCCTGTGTAGAGTCCCGAGGCAGGCGCTTGCAACACTCCAACGCCTTTGTTATGTGAATTCTGGGATTGTAAATCTGTGCCAACATGACTGGCTCAGCACACCCCGTTGTCAGGATGGCGTCTGAACCTCAGCTCTCTTAACGTCAGCCACATCCTGCCTTTCAATTCTAAAATGCGATGTAGAAGAGATTAACTCTCAGCCTCCTTATGTCTCAGACAGATGTGCGTAGAATTTAAGGAAAGGCAAGAAGAATTATTGCATAAGAGAAAACTGGAAAACCCAACTACAAGTGTGAATACATCCATCATGAAATAGCTTCTTGAGATGAACTTGGTGGTGCATGGTCTTTGGCCCAGAGCCCAGGGCACGGTAGTAGGAGAGCACAAGTTTCAGGGTATATAACAAGACTGTCTGGACTGAGCTGTACATAGAACCAAAAGATCACTCTGCAAGCAAATGTTTCATGTGGCTCTTCATGGTAACAATGGAACTTAGAATACCTTAAGAGACAGTGTTCCTTATAATTAGTGTTCTTTATAGCAGAGGCCTGAGGATGTTCTTTGTACCATCTACTTGTAGTTTCTCCATAAAGGATGAATGCTTTACAGTTGAAGGGTACGAGGTTCAAATGCTGGGAGTTTGCGTCTGCGTCTCAGTGTAATGATATTGGAAGGTGGAGTCTAGTCAAGTCCTTATCAGCTGGGAGACAGACTAGGAAGAGATTAAATACCTCACTTGGGACCCATGAGATCTTGCAGGAGAAAGTGATTAAGAGAAAGGCAGGCTTCTGGATTGTCCTCTAATGGTGTGATCCCTCTCCCTGTCAAACAGACTCTTGGCATGAACTCTGAAGTCCTTGCCAGCTGACCTGATGTTGACACAATGCCATCGAATCTCCAGAACTATGAATCAAATAGCCCTCTTTGTATTAAAAAAAGCCCACTATAGTATTTTTGTAGTGTCAACAACAACGAAGGACTAATAAAGAAATTTAAGGAGAAAATTCTGAAAGATTCCATTAGAAGGAAGATGACAGGAAAGAAGGAAAATATGAGAAAAACATACTACTAATTATGTAAGTGAGCCTCAATACTCTATGCAACATAAATAACAGCATGTTAAGCTATGAAAATGCTATTCCAAATTTGCAGAACAAATGATATAATATTCGGTCAATGGAACTACTCAGAGAAACAAATCAGCCGCTTCTCAAAATGCATGTATGTCTGTTATGAGCTGATGCACATCCCCCAAAGATCTCGTTCTCTCTGACTGCGAATAGAACAAAAACCTTGTCAGGACAGAACAAGGAAATAGGCCCTGCAAACCAGCAAGAGGAGCCTCCCAGAAACAGCCCTACAGGTCCTCGACTTCCACCCTCCGGAGTACGAGCAAACTTACTTCTTGCAGCTGGAACCAACTACTCCGTGTTACTCTGTGTCCTCCGACTGCCCTGGAGCACGAGCACCATATCTAACAAGCTACCATTTTAAATTCCACATTTCAAAAGGGATATAAAATTAAAATGATAAAAAAATGATAAGACGTAACAGAAGTGTTGAATATTTTGAGTATTTTTAAACATAATAACCGAAAACTGGGGGGGGGGGGACTGATTTCAAACTAATTTTAAAAGTTAGCTAATAGGCAAAAAGCCCTAGCCTGCATGTGGGAGGAGCTCATGCAGTCTCACCCTCGAGAAGAAGCTATGGGAAATTGATGGCAGCTAGGGGAGGGACCCTAAGTTTTCCTCAAGAATGTGGTACCCCGAAAGGTTATGCAAGGTCAGATAGATGGCCCCACACTTGGACATACAGAAGCAGTGCTGTGTGGACTAGGTGGATTGAGGGGAGGGAGGAGAGAAAGAAAGAGGAGGCATGACGTTGGGGACAACAGGGGGAGGGACAGGAGAGGGAATGGGATGTGCACTAATCAAAACACAGTGTGTGTGTGTGTGTGTGTGTGTGTGTGTGTGTGTGTGTGTGGTTAGATTCATAGAATTTGGAGAACTATTGAATATGTTTTTGCCATCACAGCTGCACAATCAGAGGATCCCTATGCAAAACTGATGTTGTTGATGATGTAATTCTCTACAGTTTGGTATATTTCTGTGCTCATCATGGTGGACGGTAATTAGGAAGAAAAGAAATACCCTAATTCTCCTGTCAGCCTCATGTTCAAATTTCACACAAGCCACATAAAAAACACATTGCTAATTACAAAGAAAACTCTGATTTAATACTAACTAAAATAAATAACGTGCATTCGCCTATTTTCAATGCCCAGTGTGTTTTAACAGTGATTTATGTGTTCCCCATTTTACAGTCATCACTGGCTTTCACATGACTTTGGCTTGCGTGTGGGAATTGCATGTACGTGTTGAGGCTTTCCCAGAAAGCACACCTGCACCAGGTGATACTCAGCAAACAATAAACAAGACCTACAGAGAACAATACTTTTTAAAACATTATAACTGAAACACCCCCAAATTTGATGAAAGTATGTATCATCCAACAAACCCAAGAAAGTCACTAACAGCATGTGAACACAATTATATCAAGGCACATATATATGATGAAACTGAGTGGCGCAATCATTCATTTGTCAGGGACACACTCATGGCAAAGTGCACATGCGGAGGACAGAGACCAACTTGCAGGAGTGAGTTCTCTTCTTCCATCATGTGGATCATGTGGATTCCTTGGATGTTACCTAAGTCATCATCAGTGCTGTCGGCAAGCACCTTTACCCACTGGGCTAGCTCAGTAGCCCAGAACCATTTGCAAAAGCAATCAAAATGCCCTAGAAAAATTCTTGCAGTGATGTGTGTATTTCAAAGGAAGAAACATTGCTACTGTGGTATTGGGGACCAAATACAGCAACTTGCATACAACAGGCAATCCTTCCATAACTGAACTACACCACTGTCCCTCATGAAGACAGTGTCTTACCATGTAGCCCAAGCCAGCCTCCTCCAACTTTCACTCCTCCTGCCTCTGCCTCTAAATGCCAATGATACATGCCTGGCTGAGTTTGAAGGGACAGGTCACAAACACCGCCTGTGTTCATCTTAATCTCAGGTCTTTTTTATTTTTTATTTTTATTTTAATCACTAGTATCCCATCTGTAGCCCCCTCTCTCTTTCCTTCCCAATCCCACCCTCCCTCATCTCCTCCCTGCCCCCTTCCAAGTCCACTGATAGGGAAGGTCCTCCTCCCCTTCCATCTGACCCTAGCCTGTCAGGTATCTTCAGAACTGGCTGCAAGGTCCTCCTCTGTGGCCTAGCAAGGCTGCTCCTCCCTCGGGGAGGAGAGAGAGCAAGGCTGCTCTCTCCCTCAGAGAGATCAACAAGCCAGTCATTGAGTTCATGTCAGAGATAATCCTTGTCCCTCTTACTAGGGAACCCACTTGGATACTGAGCCACCATGGGCTACAATCCGAGCAGGGATTTGAGGTTATATCCATGCATGGTCCTTGGTTGGAGAAACAGTCTCATAGAAGACCCTGTGCCCTGATATATTTGGTCCTTGTGGCATTCCTGTCCCCTCTAGGTCATACTAACTCCCCCTTCCTTCATATGATTCCCTGCACTCTGCCGAAGGTTTGGTTATGAGTCTCAACATCTTCTTTGATACACTGCTAGGTAGAGTCTTTCAGAGGCCCTCTGAGGTAGACTCCTGTCCTGTTACTTGTTTTCTCCTACTTCCAATTTCAATCCCCATTGTCTTTCTAGGTGAAGACTGATCATCTTACCCCAGGTCCTCTTTCTTCTTTATCTTCTTTAGGTGTACAGATTTTAGTATGTTTACCCTATCTTACAGGCCTAGTACCCACTTATAAGTGAGTATATACCTTGTGTGTCTTTCTGCTCCTGGGATACTTCACTCAGGATGATCTTTTCTAGATCAAGTACACACAAGGACATTTGCTCAACCATGTTTGTAGCAGCTTTATTCATAATAGCCAGAACCTGGAAACAACCCAGATGTCCATCAACAGAGGAATGGATACAGAAATTGTGGTACTTTTACACAATGGAATACTACTCAGCAATTAATCTCAAGTCTTAACATCCTGTCTTTGGTTGCTCTATTTTGACTCCACTCCTGTGTAACAGAGAAATATAACGCCAAATAACACACTGATGTCACCTGGAGAGGTGACAGCAGCCCTGGCTAAGAAATCAAAACAAGCTGTTTATGTTTTCACTAAGTGTCTTACAACTCTGAGCATGTTGCTGAAGCATCCATGGAACCAGGTTTTCAGCCCCTCCACACACATGAGGCTGGACTGGACCATTTCTTTTGCTTACAGATATATACTGTGTGTGTGTGTGTGTGTGTGTGTGTGTGTGTGTGTGTGTGTGTGT
>NW_026589732.1:4982331-4983853 GCF_907164565.1 Psammomys obesus | reverse complement strand
TGTGTGTGTGTGTGTGTGTGTGTGTGTGTGTGTGTGTGTGTGTGTGTATGTGCTTACAGGTACATGTGTGATCCATGTGGAGGCCAGAGATCAATGGCAGAAGCATTTCTCAATTGCTTCTTCACCTTATTTTTTGAGACACAGTCTCTCACCACCTGTCTCTGTCTCCCCCACTGCTAAGATTATAGGAACACACTGCCTCGCCTAGCTTTTAGATGGGTGTTGGAGATCAAAATTCAGGTCCCCACTTTGCCAGCTGAGCTTTCTCCACAGAACCCCAGATCACCTCTTAAATCCTTTTAGCATCCATGATTTCCTGTGACTCGGATCATGAACAATGCAGAAAGCCTTCTTCACCTGATGCTGATTTTAGAGTAGTCGGAATACATCTGGGCACAGCTGAGTCACCCGCCACCACGAAGGAAAAGAAAAATCAGTGAACATGGAAAAAAATGTCTGGTGCCAAGTCCCTAAGAGGTGATCCGAAAGGGAAAGAAGCAGCCTGCAGACTGTATCAAATCAGCACCATTAAGGCCACAGTAACAAAGCGGCAGTTCTGCCGCCATTCCGGATGAGACACACATGCCCACAGGACCAGCCCAGGGAGACTCACTCTGAATCACAAATGAGGGCTGTGGGCTAAACAGTCTGTGCAAGCCCTCCTTCCTGCTCCAACAGTCTGCAATTTGCATTTTTATTGTAAAATAAAGATTAAAATGGAAACAGATGAACATTTTTCACACCCAGTCCTGGTTTAATGGGAAATGTTTCTGCATACACACACACACACACACACACACACACACATACACACACAATGTTTAATTGCTTTGCACAAGTCACTAAGATGATGGAATGCCCCTTCCCTGTCTCCAAATGTGTATGACTATTAACTCTGTTGTACAATACAGAAAACACACAGTTGTAGAATAATCTGGGAACTAAGTGTAATCAGGGATGGGACAGCATCACTGTTTTCGAAGCCAGAGAGCAGCACCTGGATGTTGCTGTACTCACTTCTCCTATAGACTTCGGCCTTTATGAGAAAAAGAGGATGGAGACACTCTTTCAGACCTGTCCGTGATGTGTTTATTAGTGGGTATGACAGATATCCCTATGGTTGTTCCCATCTGCCCTTCCTCTCCACCTGTCTGCCCTCATGAAAGTCTAAGTCCTTTCCCATTCTGTCCTTGAAGCCCGGAGCAGCCATGGGACACACACAGAAGTCACACAGGGCTTCTGGGAACTTTTGTTTTGTTTTCTTATTTTATTTTTGTATGTTTGTGTGTATATATTTGTGTACATGTGTGTTTGTGTGTATATTTGTATACATGTATGTTTTGTGTGTATAATTGTGTACATGTGTGTGCATTGGTGTATGCATGTGTGTTTGTATGTATTTTTGTTACACATGTATGATTTGTGTGTATATTTATGTACAGGTATGTATATTTGTGTACATGTGTCGCGACCGGCCTTTGCCGATAAGGACGACGCAACAACCGAGGATTTCTTCAGCAGC
>NW_026589732.1:4945227-4982321 GCF_907164565.1 Psammomys obesus | reverse complement strand
CATAAAGCTGCGCATGCGCAAATCGCGAAGCAATGCTGACAAGAAGCGCGAAAATGCTGGCAAGAAGAACCAGGAAGCAGGAAGCCGGTGCCATCTCGTAATGGCGGGGAGCGGCTCCCGACATACATGTGTGTTTGCCTGTACATGAGTGTGTCTTTGTGTGTGAGTGCACTCACCAGCCATGTGCATGTGGAGGAGGGAAGTTGACAACAGTTGCTTTCTCTACCATCCTCCCTCCATATTTTGTGGATTTAGTTATTGTTCTGATTTGTTTATTGTGACTTTATGCATATGGCTCTTTTGCCTAAATGTGTGTGTATTGCACATGTGTGCAGGGCCCGCTGGGCCCAGGAGAGAGTGTCAGATTCCCCAAACCTGGAGTTACAGCCCGGTGTGAAGCCACCATGAAAGTGCTGTAAACTGAACCCAGGTCCTTCGGAAGAGCAGCCAGAGCTCCGAACCACTCTCCAGCTCCAGGGACTCTCATGCCTTTCTCTTTTTTAATTTTTTTATACAATATATTTTTTTCTCTTCCCCAATTCCTCCCAGAGACCTCACCTACCCCCATACACATGATGTTCTTTCTCTGTCTTAAAGGCACACAAAATAATAGATAGATAGATAGATAGATAGATAGATAGATAGATAGATAGATAGATACGTACATACGTACGTACATACATACATACATAACATGGAGTCTGTTTTGCGTTGGTCAGTGATTCCTGAGCATGAGGTCTGCCCTGGGTATGGTCACTCCATTAGAAGAAAATTGACTTTTCTGTCTTCCAGCTGGTATCAATTATAAACAGTGTCTTGGTTAGGGGCGGGGCTTTGGCCTGCTTCTCCTTCATGCTGGGATTTTGTCTGCCTTGACCCTGAGCAGATCCTAATGTGTGTTCCCTGAGTGTTTAGTCATGTGACTACGCCTCCTAGACGTGAATGGGAATGTAAAACTGTACTATCATTTTGTCACATAATTCTTTTTTAGGTAAGGTCTCACCAGGGGGCCTAGGTTGACCTTGAACTCACAATCCTCTTATCTCAGCATCCCTGCTCTTGGGATTTACAGATGACTGTGCACCTCTACACTGAGTTCACGTAATTCATCCTGATAGTGTGGTCAACCAACTGTTGATGTGGACTGTTTCATGAATCAGTGGCTACAGATTTCTTAATTCCTTCTCCTTACTCACATTTGTGTGTGCATGCATGTGTGTCTGTGTGTGTGCTTGTGTGTGCATGTATCACAGCACACATGTGAACATCAGAAGATAACCCACCGTCTGGGTTCTGGAAACCAAACTCATTCTATCTGGGTTGGCCCAAGCATCATGATACACTAAACCATCTTGCTATTTATCCATTTCTTAGAGAGAAAAAATTAGCCTCATTTCCTGAACAAAAGGCAGAATTACCACCAATGCACACTCTAAAACCACACTGGTACTGGCAGCTGATTATTCCCCCAAAGCTGCGTCCACAGTACAGAGGCATTCTCTCTGTCTGCGCATTCTTCCCCCAGGGCCAGACCCATCAGGGGCTGTGTTTCTCATATGCCATAAAAACTCTGGCATGGTAATGACATATGGCATGTTGGGTTGGCACATGATTTTCATCACTCCCTTGAGTTTCATCTGGTCACTAGAGAGATATAGTTTCTTCTCTCTCTCTCGTAAAGAAGTGAGCAACACTTAAGCATTCCCACTGCGCCACTGCTCTGCGCTAGGATTGCTTCCTGCTGCAGCCCCTTACCTGACCTCAGGGCCTGGGGAGGGAGGGTGTGCCAGGGCCAGGTGCTGCAGCTCAGGAGACATGTCAGCCTTTCTGGGGGACGGTAAGCTTTGAGCTTGGCCAGTGTCCTTCCGACCTGGGACCAGGTGTTTGCACAGAAAAGTGCCTTCTCCAGTGCTTCCTGCCACATTCACCTTAATGGGGCCTCAATGAAGGCCGAGGACAATTCTGTTACTGTGTTAACTTTATTCATGTAATTCACTTGAGAAACTAACCAATTTTTACCTTCTGCCTAGAAGGATGCACACACAAGGGAGAAATTATACTCCCAAAGTGCCTTGTTTTCTCTGATATAAATATATTTACAAGGACATATTCCAATAGGTTCTTGGGTGTGTTTCCCACGTCAAGATAATATAGTGAGCTAACAGTGGGAACACAGTCTGAAAATGGACCCTTTTCTCCTGAATGTTGGAAAGGGGAGATCTGAGCAGTGAAATAAAACCACCCCTACAGTGGCCCTTTCTTCTGCCCTTTTTATACAGGTAACAGAATATCCACAATATTTTTTGAGGCAAGGTTTCGGATAGACCGGGCTGGTCTTGAACTTACTATACACCTGAAGATGGCCTTGAACTCCTGATCCTCCTTCCTCAGTCATGCCTGGCTAGGACAACCGATTTTTTTGTTGTTGTTGTTTCAAGTTTGTTGCATTTGCTTCACTGCCAGGTACACACATTTGTACTCCAGTGACCAGAAGGTTCCATGTAACTTTTACATATACACGTGAATACTGTAAATGCCAACATTGCCAATAATTTGATAAAGTAGCCAGTCACCTCAAAAAAAAAAAAAAAGAGCAGCAGTGTGTGTGCTTGTGTCTGTCTGTGTGTGTGTCGTGTGTGTCATCTGTATGAGTGTGTCTGTCTGTCTGTGTGTGTGTCATGTGTGTCATCTCTGTGTGTGTATCTGTGTGTGTGTGCCTGGGTCTGGGTCTATGTCCATGCGTACTATGCTAAGGAGTAAACAGGGCCTTTGAACATGCAAGACAGGTTCTATAACACTAAATGATAGCTCAGTCCAGGACATGAAGAGGTTTTTAGGCTTTTATTCGAAAAAGCATTAGGCTAAAGAACATTGTTCCTTCATTCATTAGCAAAGAAACAGCATTATTTATTAAATTAAAACACATGGCTTCTTGTCTTTGGCGTGGGGGGGTGAAAACATAACACCAAAGAATGACCAGGCTTTGTATCCTCATGCTGCTTTTTAGCTTCCACACCTTTGACATTGATAATTAACAAAAAATTGTCGTTTATGATCAAATACTTTCTATTTGCTAAGGAGAAAGAGAAACTGGTGTGTTAACAAGAGGCCCGACCAGCAACAGCCCACCTGATCCTGCCATGTCCTTCTGATTTACTGCCCTATCACCCTGACATAATTCCCTTCTGAAACTGGAGTTCTGCCCACATTCCCATTATTTTTGGCTAGAGTCCTATTACATGAAGGTGACTTTGATTTCTGGGGTCAAGAAAAAGACTTTAGGATAGCTAGGCATTGTGGGTAGTGAAAGCTTTGCTGGCAGCCTCTGCACATAGCAACATTCTATAAAAGAATCTATCTCACTTCATGTTGTCATCCTTCACTCTCAACGGTGCACAAACAGTGTACAAACAGTGCACAAGTTAGGTGTTTTACCACAGTCTGACAGATAAGATCTGAGGCTGAGGGGGTTTTTCAAAGAACTCGACCAAATTTCCATTGCTAACAAAGAAGTGGAATTCCTTCCAGTCCCTGCCCTGCTCTCTCAGTTCCCGTTCATTCTAGAGCTTCCCCTCAGAGGTCTGACTCATTCTCCAGTGTCACCGTCTGGGGCTGGAAGGAGCACCTGGCAATGCAACTGACCTCTGTATGGACTTGAGAGCACCCGATGCTACCCCACTCTTTCCTTTCCAAGACGAGACTGGGAAGAGCCCAACTGCTTATTCCAGGCCAGGAGTCTTGTCTCTGAGCAGCGTCTCCCAAGCCCTGTCCCCATATTCTGGTGGATAGAGTTCATTCCGCCATGGCACCCCAGTGTTTCTAAATACCCGTAACACCCAAAACATATCTAAGCAGCTCAATTTATTTCCCTGTAGTCTTCTCATATTCGCTTTTTTATTTTGTGCGTATGTCTGAGTATATGTGCATGCACGCACATGAGAGCACAGATACCGACAGAAGCCAAAACATGGGACCTAGAGCTTGTGTTACAGGCAACTGTGTGTGTACTGAGTACCCGCCTGATGTGAGTACTGAGACCGGAACTCAGGTTCTCTCAAGGAACACTGAGTGCTTTTAATCACTGAGCCACCTTTCCAGTCCCTGATTATAAATGTCTCCCCGTGTCATCCTACCAGAGAAAAGAGCATTGCTCACATTTTCGTTTAAAAATTAAGGATTAATTGTATGGTATGATTTTTATGCAATTAAAAGTATTTTTTTTTTCTAAAACAGAATGTTCTGAGCAATTTGTTTTTGTTTCTTAATAATTCCTTCTGAGTGCTAGGTCCTGGAAGGCACTGTGTTCTGCGCAAGAAAACACACTGAGCTTTCGTTATGAGCTAAAACCTCAAGCCCTGCTCCCAAATCCAGCCTGAGTGAACTGGATGGTAAGTTTCTATCAGCCACGACTGTGAGAGAGCTCCATTATATAATCTGCATAATTAGGGCACAGAAACTTAGTGTGAGACCTTGCCAAATGCTGAAATTGTTGTAGTTGCCTTTTATTTCTTCTCCCCTTTCATGGTACCCTGTCCCCTGCACCCTATCGCTGTCATGTGTCACCAGACATGCCCACAGAGACCTGATAAACTTCAGGCTGCTCTTCTTTTTATCTTGTCTTGGTCAAAATTACCTGTTCAGAGTCTCATTTTCCTAGAATCATATGCTCTGTGTCCACCCCAAAATAATCATATCTGTTAAATGGTCTAATTCTGAGTGCCTTAGTTATCTGCTCTCAGAGGCAGCAAATTATCAGCTTGTCTTCCAGGAATAAAGGTCACTGGTCAGAAGAAGGGGAATGGAGGGACGGTGTCAGCTGACCCCAGAAGCACAGAAGGAACAGAGCTTGGCAAATGACCAGATGATATGGCAGATACAGATGGCAGCCGTCCAGCACCCAGGGATTCTACTGTCAGCTAATTGACAGGATAAAACAGCCAGGCAGGTGGCTAGAAGCATACACCCCTCCAACTAAAGGGAGGTAAGGCACAGGGTCAGAAAAGCAAAGGTAGAAAGCTAAGAATGGAGGAATCCACGGAACTGAGTAACTCAACTCAATGTGAAAGACGAGATTACAGAACCATTCTCCTCCCTAGCATCTGCAGTCTTTCCCCAGAGTGGTTAACAATAGGAATCCTAAGAATGAAAGGGTTGTGATGGGTGGAGAAGAAAGCACATGGGACAGTGTCTGAAGGACTACATCGCTGGGACCATAAGGGGCTGAGCTCCATGAGCAAGCCTCGCCTGCCCATTCTATCCAGAAGGGAAACATTTCTGACACAGCAAGAATGGCAAGGACTTAATCCCTACTAAACTCAAACCCAACCCCATTGTACAAGGGATGGGACACAGAGATTAACATCACCTCGCACGCAGCAAAAGCTTAAACAGGAATGGGACAGCACTGGTTCTCAACCTTCCTAATGCTGTAACCCTTTAATACAGTTCTTTATATGTGGTGACCATGACCATAAAATTATTTTTGTTGCCTGTTCATAGCTGTAATTTTGCTACTGTTGTGAATTGTAACGTAAATAAATATCTGATACACAGGATATCCAATATGCGACCCCCAAAGGAGGTCAACCCACAAGTTGAGAACCTCTGCATTAGAGCTTGCAAATACAGCACAAAAAGAATACAGTCATGTGGGAACAGCATTCTAAAGAGGGGTGCAGGGCGGGCAAAGGAGTGTGAAAGTACACTTCTTACACCCGTAAATTATGCATTGTCCATTGTGAGTAAAACAGAGATAATATAAGAAAAGTAAATGTGATTATATATATATATATATATATATATACACAAGTATGTAATTTTTGTACACATGTTTACATACCTATATCTACATTTACATATTAATTTATTCATGGTTCTCTAAAGGAACAGAACTGATAGAATGAACATATAGGGAGAGAGAAAGTAAGATTACAAGAGTAGTTTAAAAGCTATTCTAGCCAATCCAACAACCTAAGAATCCAGGACTTGTTCATTCCACAAAGCCGGATGTCTCAGCTGGTCTTCAGTATATGCCAAAATCCCAAAGAAGAGGGGCCTAGTGCCAGCGAAGAGGTGGACTCACCAGTGAGAGCGAGAGCAGGCAAGCAAAGAACAAGCTGCCTTCTTCCATGTCCTTTCTATGGGCTGCCAGCAGAAGGCATGCCCAGCTTAAACGTGGATCTTCCCACCTCAAGAGATCTGGATCAAAGGCAGTTCTTCCTACTTCAAATGAGTTAAGAAAAAATCCCTCACAGGTGTGCCCAGCTGCTTTGGGTTTTTTTAATTCCACATGTTTTCAAGTTGAAAAGCCAAGAATAGCTATCACACATATCTATTTATATATACATAACAGACAACCATGTTGTCAAAAATTGTTCAAAAATTGCATAGACACTGAACATGTACATTGTTCTTGTCATCATTCCTTAAAGAATGCAGTATAACAGCTTTTTACATCATACTAAGTATTGAAAGTAATCTAGAAATAGTATAAAGTCTACAGGAGGATATGCCTAGGCCATATACAAATACTATGCCATTAGATATAAGGGACTTGAGCATCCATTAATTTTTACCTCTTTAGGGGACTAGGATTAACCTGTGAAATACACTAGAGGCGAATGAACATGCATATATGCAAATATATTTACATCCATGCTTATCTGTGTGTACACAAGTATATATTCAAACAATTTATAATTGTATATAAATTTTACAATTGGATCACAAGCAGATTCACATACGCACACAATCCTGAGGAATAGAATTCTGTCTTCGGGGAATATATTCAAGGATTCTAATCAGGTAAAGTCAGTTGGTTATAAAAATACAAGCCAGAGAGAGAGCACCTAGGCCTAAGAACATTGGAGACCATCACAATAATCCACGCAGAAATGGCTGGACCAATGGATGGAGAGGGCAGAGCATATTCAGGAGACTTTGAGGATGCACTCTAGCAAAATGTCTGAAAAGGATGAAGAGAAAGAGGAGGACCAGTGTGACACTAAATTTGGTGGCACACAGTAAGTTAAGCCATAACTACACAAGTAACTGCACAGACATTAAAATGAGTGTTAGCCGACAGACTGTTAAATTTCAAACAGGAGCAGGAAGGGAGAACCTGGGGGAGATCGGTGCAGATCCAGCCCTGGTGTGTAAATCCTCCCACACTTACAGAGTCAACTTGCCTGGTCATGCCTTCCTGGAAGAATGAGAAAGGAATAATAATCTAGTGAGAAAGAAAAAAACATTCTTTTCAAGCTGTTAGTATGCAGTTCCATGTCACTGTGCTCCCACAAACACTTGCTCTGCCTTTCACTTACATCTTATCTATAGAATGCTGTTGCGGCTTGGTGCAGGCTGTCAGTCATGCAGTCAGTAACGAAAATGCACCTGTGAACAAGACAGCCAGTCTGCCATTGAAACCAGGTATCCGGCCTGAACAACAAATTACTGGAAATTCATTGATTCTGTTGTCACCAAAACACTCCATGTAAATTAAGCCTTTGGGTTATTTACATTCTTCTTGGCTGAGATGTAATTTTTGGGGGTATTCACAGAGCAAACGATCATGATAGGAAACTTGCAGTCGACCATATTCTCCAAAAGTTCATTGTCTGCAGTAATAAAGCTGATCAAGCACCGCAGATGTGTTCTGTCAACCCTCAATTATTATATAAGTTAACCGTTATTAGCAATACCATGTCTCTGGTGTTTGCTGTGTGGTTAATGATTCATGATTTAATGGCAAAGTGATTTTCATCTCATTTTCACCATTACTCACAAAACAAATAGTAAATTAACCAGAAAAAAAGTATGACATTGTAACAAACTTGTATTTTGCAAAAAAAAAACAAAAAAATCATAATTAAATAAATTATATACATTGAAGATGACACTCCTATGAATATAGAGGGAGTTTGGAGTTGTCTCCTTAAAGCAGTGGTTCTCTTTTTTTTTTTTTTTTTTTATTTTTTCTTTTTAGTTACATTTTCTTAACTCCGTGTCCCAGCTGTATCCCGCTCCCTCATTCCCTCCCCAACCCCACACTCCCTCCCTGGTCTCCTCCCTGCCCCTTTCCAAGTCCCCTGATAGGGGAGGACCTCCTCCCCTTTCATCTGTCCCTGTTTTATCAGGTATCTTCAGGGCTGGCTGCAAAGTCCTCCTCTGTGGCCTAACAGACTGCTCCTCCCCTGGGGGGAGGTGTCAAACAGCCTGCCCTTGAGATCCTGTTAGAAATAGTCCGTGTCCCCCTTACTTTGGAAAACTACTTGGTTACTGAGCTACCACAGGCCACATCCGAGCAGAAGTTCTAGGTATATCCATAGATGGTCCTTGGTTGAGTTTCAGTCTCAGAAAAGACCCTGTGCCCAGATATATTTGGTCCTTGTAGAGCTCCTATCCTTTCCATATCATACTAACTTCCCTTCTTTCATATGATTCCCTGCACTCTGCCGAGGGTTTGGTTATGAGTCTTAGTGTCTGCTTTGAAACACTGCTAGGTAGAGTCTTTCAGATGCCTTTTGTGGTAGACTCCTGTCATAAGTTCAAGGCACATCCCATTTGTCTTTCTAAATGAGGATTAATCACCTTCGCCTGTGTCCACTTTCTTGATTATCTTCTTTAGGTGTGTAGATTTCATTATGTTTATCATGTCTTGTAGGTCTATATAAGCGAGTATATACCAAGTTTGTCTTTCTCCTTCTGGGATACTTCACTCAGAATGATCTTTTCTAGATCCCACCACTTGCCTGCAAATTTCATGATTTCCTCCTTTTTGATTGCTGAGTAGTATTCCATTGTGTAAAAATACCACAATTTCTGTATCCATTCCTCCGTTGATGGACATCTGGGTTGTTTCCAAGTTCTGGCTATTACAAATAAAGCTGCTACGAACATGGTTGAACAAATGTCCCTGTTGTGTACTTGAGCAAATTTTGGGTATATACCTAGGAGTGGTATAGCTGGGTCTTGAGGTAGCACTACTCCTAGTTGTCTGAGAAAGCGCCAGATTGACTTCCAGAGTGGTTGAACCAGTTTACATTCCCACCAGCAATGGAGGAGGGTTCCCTTTTCTCCACAACCTCTCCAGCATGTGCTATCACTTGAGTTTTTCATCTTGGCCATTCTGATGGGTGTAAGGTGAAATCTCAGGGTCGTTTTGATTTGCATTTCCCTAATGGCTAATGAGGTTGAGCATTTCTTTAAGTGTTTCTCTGCCATTCGATGTTCCTCTTTCGAGAATTCTCTGTTTAGCTCTGTTCCCCATTTTTTAAGTGGATTACTTGGTTTGTTGCTTTTCTGCTTCTTTAGTTCTTTATATATACTTGATATTAGCCCTCTGTCAGATAAAGGGTTGGTGAAGATTCTTTCCCAATCTGTAGGCTGTCTATTTGTTTTGATGACAGTGTCTTTTGCTTTACAGAAGCTTTTCAGTTTCATGAGGTCCCATTTATTGATTGTTGCTCTTAGAGCCTGTGCTGTTGGTGTTCTGTTCAGGAAGTTGTCTCCTGTGCCAATGAGTTCTAGGCTGTTTCCCACTTTTTTTTCCAGCTGATGTAGAGTATCTGGTTTTATGTTGAGGTCCTTGATCCACTTGGACTTTAGTTTTGTGCAGGGTGATAAATATGGGTCTATTTTCATTTTTCTGCATGTAGACATCCAGTTGGTCCAGCACCATTTGTTGAAGATGCTGTCTTTTTTCCATTGAATGGATTTGGCTTCTTTGTCAAATATTGAGTATTCATAGGTGTGTGGGTTTATTTCTGGGTCTTCTATGCGATTCCATTGATCCTCCTTTCTGTTTCTATGCCAATACCATGCAGTTTTTATTACTGTTGCCCTGTAGTACAGCTTGAGATCGGGAATGGAGATACCTCCAGATGATCTGTTGTTGTACAGAATTGTTTTGGAGATTCTGGGTTTTTTGTTTCTCCATATGAAGCTGAGAATCTTTTTTTCAAGGTCTGTAAAGAATTGAGTTGGTATTTTGATGGGAATTGCATTGAATCTGTAAATTGCTTTTGGCAGGATGGCCATTTTCACAATGTTAATCCTACCAATCCATGAGCACGGGAGATCTTTCCATCTTCTGAGATCTTCTTCAATTTCTTTCTTCAAAGACTTGAAGTTTTTCTCAAACAGGTCTTTCACTTGCTTGGTTAGAGTCACACCAAGGTACTTTATGTTATTAGTGGCTATTGTGAAGGGTGTTGTTTCCCTAATTTCTTTCTCGGCCTTTTTGTCTTTGGTATACAAGAGGGCTTCTGATTTTTTTGAGTTGATTTTGTATCCTGCCACTTTGCTGAAGGTGTTTATCAGCTGAAGAAGTTCTCTGGTTGAATCTTTGGGTTCGCTCATGTATACTATCATATCATCTGCAAATAGTGACACTTTGACCTCTTCCTTTCCGATTTGTATCCCCTTGATCTCCTTTAGTTGTCTTATTGCTCTGGCTAGGACTTCAAGTACAATGTTAAAGAGATATGGAGAGAGTGGGCAGCCTTGTCTTGTCCCTGATTTCAGTGGGATTGCTTTAAGTTTCTCTCCATTGAGTTTGATGTTGGCTATAGGCTTGCTGTATATTGCCTTTACTATCTTTAGGTATGTGCCTTGTATCCCTGATCTCTCCAAGACTTTAAACATAAATGGGTGTTGGACTTTGTCAAATGCTTTTTCAGCATCTAAGGAGATGATCATGTGGTTTTTCTCCTTCATTTTGTTTATGTGGTGGATTACATTGATGGATTTCCGTATGTTGAACCACCCTTGCATTCCTGGGATGAAGCCTACTTGATCATGGTGGATGATATCTTTGATGTGTTCTTGGATTCGGTTTGCAAGTATTTTATTGAGTATTTTTGCATCAATGTTCATAAGAGAGATAGGTCTGAAGTTCTCTTTTTTGGTTGGATCTTTGTGTGGTTTAGGTATCAAAGTGACTGTGGCTTCATAGAATGAGTTTGGTAGTGTTCCTTCTGTTTCTATTTTATGGAATAGTTTGAGGAGAATTGGTGTTAGTACTTCTTTGAAGGTCTTGTAGAATTCTGCGCTGAAGCCATCTGGTCCAGGGCTTTTTTTGGAGGGGAGACTGTTAATGACTGCTTCAATTTCCTTGGGAGATATAGGACTATTCAGTCTTTCTACCTGATCTTGACTTAATTTTGGTAGATGGAATCTGTCAAGAAAGTTATCCATTTCATTTAGATTTTCAAATTTTGTGCCATATAGGCTTTTGTAGTATGACCTAATAATCGTTTGGATTTCCTCAGTGTCTGTAGTTATGTCCCCATTTTCCTGTCTGATTTTGCTGATTTGTATGGTTTCTCTCTGCTTTTTAGTTAGTTTGGCTAAGGGTTTGTCTATCTTGTTGATTTTCTCAAAGAACCAGCTTTTTGTTTCATTGATTCTTTGGATAATTTTATTTGTTTCTAATTGATTGATTTCTGCCCTTAGTTTGATTATTTCCAGCCGTCTGCTCCTCTTGGGTGTATCTGCTTCTTTTTTTTCTAGGTTTTTCAGTTGGGCCATTAAGTTGTTTGTATGTGATGTTACGGATTTCTTCTTGTAGGCACTTAGTGCTATAAATTTTCCTCTGAGCACTGCTTTCAATGTGTCCCATAAATTTGGGTATGTTGTGCCTTCATTTTCATTGAATTCTAGAAAGTCTTTAATTTCTTTCTTTATTTCTTCCTTGACCCAGCTGTCATTGAGTAGTAAGTTGTTCAGTTTCCATGTGCGTGTCGGCTTTTTGTTGTTTCTGTTGTTGTTGATGTCCAGCTTTAGTCCATGGTGGTCAGATAGTATACAAGGGATTATTTCAATCCTTTTGTATCTGTTGAGGCTTGCTTTGTGACCAACTATATGGTCTATTTTGGAGAAGGTTCCGTGTGGTGCTGAAAAGAAGGTGTACTCTTTTGAGTTTGGGTGAAAAGATCTGTAGACATCTATTAGGTCCATTTGATTTAGGGATTCTGTGAGTGCTTTTATTTCCCTATTTGGTGTCTGTCTGGTTGATCTGTCCCTTGATGAGAGTGGGGTGTTGAAGTCTCCCACTATTAAGGTATTAGGATCAATGTATGATTTAAGCTTTAATATTGTTTCATTTACGAATGTAGGTGCTCTTGTATTTGGGGCATAGATATTCAAAATTGTGATGTCCTCTTGTTGGATTTTTCCTTTGATGAGAATATAGTGGCCCTCCTTATCTTTTTTGATTAACTTGGGTTGAAAGTCTATTTTATTAGATATTAGGATGGCTACTCCAGCTTGTTTTCTGGAACCATTTGCTTGAAAAACATTTTTCCAGCCCTTTACTCTGAGGTAGTGTTTATCTTTGTTGCATAGGTGTGTTTCTTGGATGCAACAGAATGTTGGGTCCTGTTTCCGTAACCATTCTGTTAGCCTGTGTCTTTTTATTGGTGAGTTGAGTCCATTAATATTGATAGATAATATTGACCAATGCATGTTAGTTCCTTTTGTAATGGAGTCGATGATCTTACCTTGTTTCATTGCTTGTTTTCTTTTCATTTTTGTTGGGATGTTATCTGTATGCCCTGTTTTCTTGGGTGAATTCGTTTTCGTTGGATTGGAGTTTTCCTTCTAGTATCTTCTGTAGGGTTGGTTTGCTGTATAGATATTGCGTAAATTTAGTTTTGTCATGGAATATTTTGTTTTCTCCATCTATGTTGATTGAAAGCTTTGCAGGGTATAGTAGTCTCGGTTGACATTTGTGATCTCTTAGAGTCTCCATGATGCTTGCCCAGGCCCTTCTGGCTTTCATAGTTTCTGATGAGAAGTCTGGTGTGATTCTGATAGGTCTACCTTCATATGTTACTTGGCCTTTTTCCCTTGCTGCTTTTAATATCTTTTCTTTGTTCTGTAGATTTAGTGTTTTGACTATGATGTGACGTGATGTGTTTCTTTTCTGGTCTAGTCTATTTGGTGTTCTGTAGGCCTCTTGTATATTTATGGACATCTCTTTCTTTAAGTTGGGAAAATTTTCTTCTATGATTTTTTTGAAAATATTTTCTGGACCTTGGAGCCTGGAGTCTTCTTTTTCATCAATTCCTATTATTCTTAGATTTTGTCTTTTCATAGCATCCTTGATTTCTTGGATATTTTGTGATTGGAATTTTTCTGATTTTACTTTTTCTTTGAGAGAAGTATCAATTTCTGCAAGTGTGTCTTCAGCTCCAGAGATTCTCTCTTCCATCTCTTGTATTCTGTTGGTGATGCTTACTTTTGTGGTTCCTGATCTTTTCTCCAAGTTCTCCAGCTCAAGAGTTTTCTCATTTTGTGTTTGCTTTATTGATTCTAATTCTGTTTTCATGCCTTGCACCATTTCTTTTATGTGTTTGAATTTGGATTCCTGTCTCTCTACGATGGACTCTATTTCTTTGTTCATTTCCTTTTTGTATGCCACTAATTTTTTCTCTACTTGTGCCTCTATTTGTTTGGCTATGTTTGCCTGTGTTTCTTTAAGGGTTTTGTCTATTTCTTCTTTCTTTACCTCCAATTGACTGGCCAACTCTTTGAAAGATTTGTTCATTTCCTCCTTATAAGCCTCAAATAATTGAGCAAGCATGGCTTTAAGGTCATTTTCCTGTGCTTCTGATGAATTGGAGTATCCATCGATTTTGGGGTTTGCTGGTGAAGTCATGATGTCCTGATTTATGTTGGAAGTGTTCTTTCGCCTACCCCTGGCCATTGGCTTGTCTGAGACCTTCCCTGTTTGTTTTTGGATTCTGCCGATCAGACTGGTACTGTCTCTCTCTCGAGTCTGGAGAATTCTTCAGGAAGTTGAGAGAGGTCCCGTGTCCTTAGCGTATGCTGAGGACTAGCTGTACCTGTGGGAGGAAAGTACGCAGGCGCAAACAGAGGCAAATGCAAGCGTGCGTGCGTGTGTGTGTATATGTGTGTGTGTGTGTAAGTGGGTGTGGGCGTGTGTCTCGAGGGACAGAGTGATGGCTAATGTTGAACCCTTGAGTGTGTGGGAGGGGCTCTGCAATGTATATGTCGCAGGCGCTAGTGATGATCGCAGCGCAATTTCTGGCATTAACTGCCTTAACTCCTCAATTAGACCCACAGAGCAGGAACTTCAATGTTCCAAGTGCCCCTCTGTTTCCCAAAGTGGGTATATGGGTGGGAGGGGGTTCGATGCCTGGCTTCTGTTTTAGCAGAACCCAGGATCAGTGGAGCTGCAGATTCTCAAGGGTGCACTCACTTACAGGCAGGACACTTGGCAGAGATCGGCGTATCTGGGCTCTCTGCTCTCTGGTTTGGCCCTGCTTCTTTGATGTGCTCCGCCAGTTCCGTGCTGCTGTCACTGCCAGGTTATGAGGTCTTGCTGCAGCTGGAGATTTCAGGGTGGTCACGTCAGTGGGAATCGGGGTAATCAGCCTTTCTGTTCTCTGGTTTGGCCCTGGTTAGTCTTAAACTGGAGGGTTGATGTGCCCCGCCAGCTCAGTGCTGCTCCGCCGCCAGGTTAGAAAGTCCCGCTGTAACTGGAGACTGGGTTGCTAGTCCAGATGCTTTCTGGGAAGTCCTGGGGTCTCTTTACTGTGCTCTCCAAGCTTCGGAGGCCCAGCGCCTGGTGTGTCTAGCTTGTATGGCGTTTTTGTCTGGTTTTGGTGATTATATAGCGAATTCTCTGTCACTGTGGGATTGGGCGGGCCGTACCAACAGTGATGGCGCTCCTGCGGAGCTAGTATGGCGTCTAGCAGACTCGGGCCCTGGGAGGATGGTGCAGCCGCCGCGAGTGAATCTGGGACTCCGAGACACAGTACTGCTGGCCTTTGCCGATAAAGGGCTTGGGGCTCCGCCTCAGTGGCTGCAGGCCCCAGGCAGTTAGGTCTGCGCTGAGAAAGGCGAGTCGGCTGTGCCTGTGCCGAGGAGGAGGGAGGTCTGGGGGAGGGGAGTGCCGAGAGATCAAAGGATCGTTTCTCACCTTCCCCAATCAAGTCCGTGGGTGACCCGAGACCAAGGTTTTCACCTCCTGCGATGTTCCCTGTTGTTTAGAAAGTCTCTCCGTTGTTTCCCTGGCTTCAGAAGTTCTTCCACACATCAGCTCAGAACTTTATCTCCTCCACAGCTCGGAAACTGTGTGTGCTAGTCGCCATCTTGGCTCCGCCCCCAAGCAGTGGTTCTCAACTTGTGGGTTGAAACCCCTTTGAGGGTCAAATGACTTTTTCACAGGGCTCACTTAAGACCATCAGAAAACACAGATATTTACAAAATTAAAAAATTACAGTTACGAAGTTGCAACAACATAATTTTATGGCTAGGGGTCACCACAACATGAGGAACTGTATCAAAGGGTCACAGCAATAAGAAGGTTAAGAACTCCTTAAACATATGTGCTTCACCTATAGACTGTACTGTAAAATTATGTAGGATCCCCATTAAAGCACAGTAAATCAAAAAGATGTTAGTTACATTGTTATATTCTTCCAGGTGAAAGGATCAGAGCATTATTCCAGAAAAAAAAAAAAAGAAAGAAAGAAAAAAACTTGTTACAAAAATGATTAACTATCGCTAGACAAACGCAGGAAAGCAGTTGTTCCAGACTCTGTCCTTTAATAAAAGCAGCTTGCCATGAGGGAGAGAATTCAAGTCCTCGAAACTCTGCCTTACTAACATCTGTGTTAAAGGGGCTTGGGTAGAAAGGAAGCAGGGAAGGATACCGCTCAATGTTTAACCATTTTAAAATCAAAACATTCTAGCTCATGGAAAACATGATGGTGAAACTAGTGAGTTCCAAAGAAAGTGAGGGATGAAGAAAAAAAAATGGCAGTCAGGGAAAGTGAAGTAGATGTGGATTTTTCACATTTCTTGGTCACGAGCAGAAACAAGACGGTTGACAGTGAACTTGACTTCATAGGTAGCCAAAGTATTTGAGACCAGAAATGTGATTTCTTGAAAGAATTTCTTTTTGAGACAGTGCTATCTATTATTAGGTGTTTTCTATGAAGAGGAAATGGGATTAAAACGCAGGGAGAGACAGAGGGAATCCTCTCCACCCGACAGGAAAGATGTGAAATAATACAGAGGTGCTGAAGAATCGGAGCATAGACTAGCCCTACTGCTCACAGTACTCAACTTTGCCAGGAGCTTCACAGCCATTTCTTCCTACAGAGGACTAATAAGACAGCACATGCTGAGTGGGATGGCCATTAGCAAGGAAGTCTGCCAGGACAAGAATAAACCCCAGCTTTTTTCTTATGTGACCACAGGATAATTTTTAAGTGCAAATGTTTTCTTTGATTTGGCGTTATGGCATCTAAGCCCATTATTTTAGAAGCTGAAAATGCATGGTTATATATTTACACCTAAACACTCAAAAGGAAAGCAGACAGCCATAATTCTCAAACACAGTAGACTTTTCTTTTCTAGGCCACACATCATGTTAAGTGGGGGCCATCAGGCAAATGAGCCCAGATCTGAGACACCACATTCTGTCAATGGATTTGTCTCCATTCAAGTTGAAGGCAAACTATCCTAAAACAATAGTATGTGATTCCACACCAGAACAAAATTATGGAGCTGAAAAAAGCAAATATTCCTTCCCATTACAACCAGCTACTAAAGGATTCTGCAGAGGAAGTGCACTAAAATGAATTAGATGTGGAACTGTTGCTCATACATTAAAATGATTTAATAGCTCTACAAAAGTCACGACATTAGCATTTTACACGAAGCTGTAACGGGAGCATGGGGAAGCCCTCGGCCGCCTCTGAAAGTCATCATTTGGAGGACACTGTTTATGAGGCTACATGGTCACATTACGATACGAAATGGCAGTATCACTAGGGTAAATGTCCCTGGCTAGCTGGTTTTATTTTGGGAAGGCCACTGAAGCACTGAGGCTGCCAAATTCATCTTTTGTTTGGATGGGCTTCAACAACCCATTTGCTGCTGGCTGACTCATCCTAAGTTGTCTCTGAGAGGAACACAACTTTTTGGAATTTTGCCTGAAGAAATTATTTAATTACACTTTTTACAATATGGAAGGTGCTCCTGCCAGGGCCACTTAAAAACTTATTTACAGTCAGGTGATAGACAGACATGTCAAAGCAGAAGCCTAACAAATGAGTTTTGTAGGAAAGACAAGGACCACACATGAAATGCTTAGTCTACCAACAGTCCACTCCAGCCTCACAGCTGTAAAGAAGCAAAAGGTCTTTTCATCCTCAGTGGAAGATGAACGGCCAGAGGCAGATGTTTAATAGAACAAGCACCTACTGATCTTGTTGGTGTTCATATTAAAAATGATCAGATTTAAATGGTTAATATGCCACCATAAAGCTTTAAGAAAATAATGCTGTTTAAGAAGAGATTGGTTGAAAAATGCCACCACAACCAGTGGCTGGTTAAGCTCCCTCCCAATTTCTCCCTCATGTCCCTCTCCAAGTCTACTGATAGGGGAGGTCCTCCTCCCCTTCCATCTGACCCTAGCTTATCAGGTCTCATCAGGATTGGCTGCATTGTCCTCCTCTATGGCCTGGCAAGGCTGCTCCCCCCTCGGGGGGGGGGGGGGGAGTCAAAGAGCCATCCACTAAGTTCATGTCAGAGACAGTCCCTGTTCACATTACTAGGGAACCCACTTGGATGCTGAGCTGCCATGAGCTACATCTGTACAGGGGTTCTAGGTTATATCCATGAATTGGCCTTGTTTGGAGTATCAGTCTAAGAAAAGACCCCTGTGCCCAAATATTTTGGTTCTGTTGCTCTCCTTGTGGAGCTCCTGTCCTCTCCAGATCTTACTATCTCAAGGAAATCATGAAATTTGCAGGCAAATGTTGGGATCTAGAAAAGATCATCCTGGGTGAGATATTCCAGAAGCAGAAAGACACACACAGCATATACTCACTTATAAGTGGATACTAGACATATAATATAGGATAAACATACTAAAATCTGTACACCTAAAGAAACTAATCAAGAAGGAGGACCCTGAGTCGTCACTCAGAAAGACAAATGGGATGGACACTGGAAGAAGGAGAAAAAAGGAAACAGGACAGGAGCCTACCACAGAGGGCCTCTAAGAAACTCTACCCAGCGGTGTATCAAACCAGATGCTGAGACTCATAACCAAACTTTGGGCAGAGTGCAGGGAATCTTATGCATTTCTTTTGATGAAGGCAAACCACAATGAACTTCATTGAGGTGGCCCTGTTAATCGACGGCTCAGCCTGTGTCTACAGTAAAAAGTACCTCTTCTTGCTGGTCTACCAGTCTCTTGATTTTATTTCTGGCAAGAGGCAAGCCAAGCAGCTCTCTGTACAGGAAGATGGGAGCTTCAGGGTTGTCAGTTCAAGGACTCCCAATGAAACGGAGGATGTGCTCCTGTCACTGGATGACTTCCCTGACTCCCCGGCTAAAGCAGATCTGAAAAATGACCAGGCATTCAGTGAACTGTTTATCATGCCCCTTCTGTCCATGACCCTGGTGGCCCCTGATGAATTGGAAAGGAACAACAGCCCCTTGTATAGCTGTCAGGGAGAGCTGTCAGGCCAGCCGGAAGGATTTCAGGATGAACACATGTATCCCCCAGCCCAGAGGCTCCCTTATGTTGGATCCAGTGGGGCTGTGTCCTGTGGAGCCTGTGGATGTGAAAGATGCTGAGGAGCAGCCAATGGAAATGCTTAAGAATGGCGGTTTGGTTCCTGTACTCAGCATCTCCCAGGAGCCAGAAGGCTCAGTGTTCAGCAGTGGAGATTAGGATGAAGAGGAAGTAGCAGAGTTTCCCGAGGTTGCTCTAGAGCCTGCAGAGCCCAGGACCTCACAGCAGAGTGTCACCTTGACAAGGAGATGCATGCTGAGGGACAGACAAGGGGCCCTGGAACCTGTCGCCCGACTATAGGAGACCCCAGGCCCCTGGCAGAGCCTGGACTCTTTTGACTCCCTGGACTTTAAGCTCTTCCAGAAAGGTAAGCTCTATTCTGTGCCATCCTGTAGAGAAGGCTCCAGGACAGAAGCACAAGAGTAAGGGTGTCACCAAGCTGCAGGAATTCCACCATTGGTACCTAGTTGCCTATGCTGAACATTCTGATGTCAGGAGGCTTTGGCAGAAGGGCCTAACCTTTGCAGACGTGGAAGTCCTATATTGGAAACCTGTAAAAGAACAGCTAGAGACCCTTCAGAAGCTGCGGAAAAGTAAAATGACAGAGATGGCTGCCCAGAGCCAAGGAGGATCTATGACCTGTAGAGGAAGAACACTTGGCAGAGTCCCTAGAAGAACTAGGGTTAGCAGCAGATGACTTTCCAGAGCCTGAAGAGTATGCAAGGCCTGAAGGGGTGATGCTTAGGGAAGCTGCTGACCTAGATGCAGAGACTATGCCAGAGTCCCTGAGATACGAGGAGCTGGTCCGAAGAAACGTGGAACTCTTCATTGCCACCTCCCAGAAGCTTGTTCAGGAGACAGAGCTGAGCCAGCTCATCAGGGACTGGGGAAACACCATTCAGGCCCTGCTCCAGGAGCAGGAACAGCACGTGCCCTTTGACATCCACACCTATGGGGACCCGTTGGTTTCACGGTTCCCCCAGCTCAATGAGTGATGTCCCTTTGCAGAGCTTGAAGCTGGGCAGTCTGCTTGTGGGGTGTGCTGCTCCACGCTGGCCTCCTCACAACTGGCTAATGGATATTCGGTGGAGGTCACCCATCAGCCAGGACTGGAGGCCGCTGTGGAAAACATGTCTCTGAGACGGCTTACACACCAGACCTACGCTGCCCCATCCATGGTCCAGCCTTGAGTAGAGAGTGCTGAGGCATGGTTAGAAGGTGGTACATACTTCGAAGTCCTGTGCCCCTAATGTGCTATGGGGCCGTTTACTTCAGGGCTGCCTCCTAATAAAGGCTGGCCTAGCCTAATAAAGTGGTCCCTAAAAGAGACAGATTGGTCAGCAACAGGAAATGAGGAAATGTCTCTTTTCTGCGTTCCTGACATTATTTGCTCTTGATAGGCTTCTCTTTGACTCACATTTTCTAACATCAGTCCAGCCATAGAAGGATGATATAACAGGGAAACATTTAATTTGGAATATTAAGATCCAGGTTGAAACTCCAGTCTGAACTTAAGAAATTAGACATAGCATTCTAAATCTAGCGACTGGGTGCATGGGGTGGTCTGGGAAGATTTCCCCAGTCACACAGAAGAGCACAAAATCACTTGTGATTTGCCCTGAATAATGTCAGTTGCAGTCACGGGGTATACAAAAGCTTCTGCATGATCCCTTAGCAGCCATTCATTGTTGACAAAGAAATCTTGTCACAATGGATTAGGAACAGACCTTTCTGGCCCTTGTGATCTTACACCTATAATGAAGTAACTTCACTCGTTGTCTTCTGGTTCTAAGTAATACATTAGTATGGTTACTTTTAAATTCTATATTCTGTTTGTGAGCTGTGCCAATACCTCTACTCCTTTGGTATTATAACATGAACTTTAAGTAAACTGAAGTTTATGATCTCATTACAAAGGTGACGATAAAGAAGTCAGCCAAGTATGCACAGTGATTCTTAAACACAGTGCGCACAGCCACTCAGGAAGCCCAAGAAGGATGCAAGCTCAGACCCCCCCCCCCACCAGATTTATAGACAGATCTGGGGATGCTGTCAGCAATATGGATTTTTTTATTAGCTTTTTGGGAATTCTGTGCCATACATTTTGATCATATTCACGTAGATTAAAACTACGTTGAGACTTCATTTTTACCCCAGTCAAATGGCTAAGACTGAAAAAAAGAAGACAAATGTTGGCACAGATGTGGGAATAGAGAAGCACCTTTTCATTTGGAGGAGGGGGGATGCAAACTGGGGCAGTTTCCATGGGAACCACAATCGACACTCCTCAAAATGCTAAAACTAAATCTACCACATTTCCCAGCATTACCACTCTTGGTTATAGGCAAAGGACTCTATACCCTACTGTGGAGACACCTGCTCATCCGTGTTCACTGATGCTCTACTCACAGTAACCTGGAAATGATAATTACCTAGATGTCCATCAGTTGGCAAATCAATATGAGTACATAGTATCTTTATACGACAATCTACAGCTAACCAGCTCGAGCTAAGGTGGTTCTAATACAGAGTCTGATGACCACACACCGAGAAACACCTGGAAATGAAACATCCTGCTCTGGGTCTCACAGTAGGATTTGTCCAGTTCCAGTCTTGTGAAGACATGGAGGCTTCTGTGCTCTCATCTACAAACTGAAGAGGATAGTAATACCTGCATGTTAGCCAGTTGTGAAAGGTGCTGGCCCTGTTATCATTAATGTCACTGAGCAGGAAACTGACCAGGGTGGCTTCAAAATGTTCCTAGAACTCAGAGAACAAAAAATTTCTGGATAACAGAGACATGAAGAGCTAAACTAAGTCTGTTTGTTTGTTTTTAATCGATGTCAGAGACAAGAAGAAACTCCGAGCAAAGGAGAAATAATATACAAACTAGCAAGGACATAGGGAATAGGTTGTGTGAGGCCATTAGGGGAAATGGCTACCGAAGTGGGGAGTTGAGTCGGGGGAGGGGTGAGAAATCTGCCAAAAGACCAAAAGACCGAGAGCCTCACAAACTCGATTCTTCTGCCTCACAGCTTAAAGCATCGTTTGTCTGTTTTGTTTGTTTTTGTCTTTCCAAGATGCTACTGATGGAACCCAGGTTCCCACACCTGCTAGGTATCCACACTGACACCCCTCCTCAGCCCTTAAAATACCAGTTACAAAAGGCAGCCCCGTTAGATCTGGCCCCATGAAGAAAAAAGATATGAAAAGACCAATTTATAGTAACCGTTCTTATTACAAAATGATTGTTTACAAATCAACTCACCACAGGAACCTCAATTCATTGAGGATGTTGCTATACTTTCTTAAACGTTTCAAGCACTGCTGAGATGGCTCGGTGGGTAAAGAGAATCTCCACCAAGCTCAACGACCTGAGTTCACTCCCAGGATCCACAGCCTGGAGGAAGAGAGTAAGCCTACAGGTTGCCCTCTGACTTGCACACACACGCCATGGCACACACATGCACACACAAACAAATGTAATTTAAAAATCATTTCCAACTTGCTGAAAATACTTCAAACTTTCCATAAAATAACAGTCAGCTCTCATTGAAAACAAAGCAATATTTGCTTATTATAGAACCTCGGATTCTTGCACAGTCCTGGGAACAGATTAATAGCTTCAGACAGAAACTGGTTCAGTTAAACAGATATGTGTGAGTTTGTGTGTGTGTGTGTGTGTGTGTGTGTTTTCTGATTATAAATAGAATCTCCTTTTTATAAGAAGTGAATGTTGTTTATTAAAAAAGAATATGTGAATGACAGAGGATTGAAATTGTTGTGACTTTTACTTTCTTTTTTTTTTTTGAAATTATAATATAGTTACAACAGTTCTCCCCTTCCTTTCCTCTCTCTATCCTTCCCATATGGCTCTCCCTTCAAATGAATAGCCTCTTTTTTCATTAATTGTTATTACATGCATATATGTATATAGATGCATATTCCTAAATACATCCTGCTCTGTATGTTATGTTTCTGTATGTTTGTTTTCAGGGATAACTATTTGGTATGGAAAAACCAGTTGGTGTGATCGTCCCTGGAGAAGATGAATTCTCCCACTCTCTGCATTCCTTAGCTGTCTGTAGTTCTTTGTGTAGGGCTGAGATCTCCCGGGCTTTCTGCTGTCCACTTTACCAGTGTCTGTGGTTGGCCTTGTTCACTTCACATTAGGGCGGTCGTGTTGATGAGGCTTTGTGTGTGTACTTTCTGACATTGCTAGGAAATACAATCCCACGGCAGACTCCCTGGTCCTCTGTCTCTTACAGTTTCCAGTCCTCTTCTACAATGTTCCCTGAGCCTCTGGTGCAAAAGTGTTTTGAAGATGTATCCACCAGAATGGACTCCACACCTCTGCATTTTGGTTGGTTGTGGTTTTCTGTAATGGTCTCTGTCTGTTGCAAAAGATGAGTCTCCTTGATGAGGGTGAAAACTATGCTTATCTGTGTGTATAAGGATAAATATTTAGAGCCTAATTAGGGATTGTGTTTATGTAATAGAGTAGCTGTTGTAGGTTCCTCTCCAAGTTCCGTAATGTCACTCTCCATGGGTGACTGGCTAGGTTTGCAGTAGCAGGAAACGCTTCCTTCTTGGTGAGTGGGTTAGATATCCATTTTGTGAAAATGCTTTGCTTTTGTTTTCAGATGAAGCCATCGCTCCGAAAGTTCAACCAAAGTCATTGTTCTTGTTTATAGTGAATGACCAAATTATACAAACAAAAGTTAACTAAACACTGTACATGTTACTAGTCAGCTTGGATCATCTGAACCTGGGTAACTTCACTAAATTCACAGTGTAAGAGCTGAAGAAAATATCACAAAGCGCTGACACACTAAAACCTATCTTGTCTGAAAGGAGGCTTTCAGACTTCTGTGCCTGAATCCTTACAGGTCAACCGATCCTCCAGGAAACATGGATGTATCTAAATCCAAAAATAGAAGCAACTAAAACTACTTGCCATTGGCCATTAATTTTTCTGCTGATACAGGATTTTTATTTTCTTTTTTGGAATCTTTTGAAATAGTTTTGTTAATTCTTTGATAATTCCATACAGTATATTTTGACCACATTTGCCCCTTTGTGTGCCCACTAATGCCTCCAAAACCCACCATCACATCCCTATACCTCCAACTTCCTGTCTCCTTTTTGTTAATAACTCACCGAGTCAAAGTTGTACTATTCGTATACTTCTGAATATGGCATGTAGTTGACCTGCCGGTGACAACACTCTTAAAGAAAACTGATTCTCCCTCCCCCCAGATGCCATCAGTTGTCCACACCTTTTCAGTAAAGGGTGAAATCTCATTAGCCCCTCCCTGCTCCATGCTAAAATGGTGACTGCCCTTTTTGTGCAGGTCTTGTACAGGAAAGCACAGCAGCTGTGAGTTCATGAATACAATGTCTTATCATATCCAGAAAACATTGTTTTTTCCAGTCTTTCCTAACCTCTGGATCTTAAAATCTTCCTGTCTGCTCTTCCACAATGGTCCCTGAATCTTGGGGTGGTGTAGTATCCCAGTTTTGTGGCTACCACACCACTGACATTTATTCTCCATACTTTGATCAGTCCTAAGTGTCTGCATTACCCATTGGCAACTGCAGAAAGAAACTTTTCTGATAAAGTCTGAGAGCTGCACCAATCTCTGGGCAGAGAGATACAAATTAAGAGAGTAGTCTGATACTATGTTTACTTACCAGAGTAATAGTAGTGGGTTCAACTTTGGGGTCTGTGAGCCCCCAACTATTGGTTCATTGTCAGATTTACAGTAAAAGGCAAGTGTTTCTCCCTGTGGCCTACACCTCAAATCCAATAGGAAAACAGTGGGTCCCCCTCGTTATATTTGTTCCACTGTTACACCCGTAAACATATCTTGCCACAATGGTCATTATCAGTGTTCACAAGGTCTGCAGCTGGATAAGACTAATGATAAGTTTTTCCCAAGCAGCCTACAAAGCACCATCCAGTACTGTGGAAGCTACTCAGCAAGGACCAAGGTTCCCGGTGAGTACCACCTTGAATAGCCTTTATTGTTTCAGTGTTCTCCAAAAACACCTCTGACCAACAACTTGAGGGGAGGTAGTTACCCCTGGTACAGGGCTTTTTATTGGGTAACCTACAGCTTCAGGGAGGATCATTCTCCCAAGAGTAGAGTAATTAAACACTTGTATATGAATCAGATGTATGTGCGTGATTTTATATATTTTACATATTATATATTATTGTATTATATTACTATATTATATGTTATATATTAAATATTATACATTATCTATTGTATTATCTGCTTTATATATTTTATATTATACATATATTTATTATATATTATAAAAGAATAGGTTTTCATACAACTTTTTAAAACTTCCTTAATGTTATTATCCCTTCTACCACCTCCTTTCTCTGCCCTACCCTTCCATCTCTCTCCTCATTACAAATATCACATGTTCTCACTCATATGTGGGCCTTAGAGTCAAAACTTTAGACTTGTGTATTTAATTTGGACTACCTATAGAAGTCAGGAAACTAAAAAGGGACCCTGGCTGGAAAGAGAAAGAAAGACCTGAATGCGCAGGGATATTGAAAAGTTGATTTTTCAACTTTTCTTTCATTACCTTGAGAACACAGCACTAAGGAGCATACGACGTACTTCATTTTTCTTCTCTGACTTCTGATATCCTGTCCCCTAACTTACCTCATCTCATAAAGTTAACAACAAAACATTCAAAAGATGTAGGGGAGTTCACAGTAAGGCACCGCCCTCATATCCAGAGAGCTGGCCATCTCAGAAGATGAAGGAAGCTGTGCTTATCATGTATGTAGCGTGAAATAATACAGATCATGAGGTAAGTCCCTCGGGATCGCTAATCTAGGCAAGGGAGAATGCCCACATGGGACATTAAAATGCTAGTTGCATTAGAAAAGATTTACCTTAGAATAAAAGGTAGTATAAAGGTGGGAAATCATTTGAAATATTTATATATTACTATGCCAACCAAACAAAAACTACATTGAAAACATCACACTAATAGAAGTGTTGCTCTCTGCCTATAGCCATATAACACAGGATAAACATACTAAAATCTATAGTTCTAAAGACGCTGAACAACATGGAGGACCCTAGAGAAGATGCTCAATCCTCATTGAGAAGGGCAAACAGTATAGACATTGGAAGCGGGAGAAGGCAGAGAACAGGACAGGAGCCTACCACAGAGGGCCTCTGAAAGACTCTACCCAGCAGGGTATCAAAGCAGATGCTGAGACTCATAGCCAAACTTTGGGCAGAGTGCAGGGAATCTTATGGAAGAGGGGGAGATAGAAAGAAACCTGTCTTTGTTCCCACTAGCATTCACTCCTTGCTTTTGCTAGCTAGGAATAAAATGAGCAGCTTAAGCTTCACTTCACAAATCTGATTCCAGCTAATGCCCCAAGGGAAGCTATCAGCATGTCTCCTTCAATTGCCTCTAGGAACAAAGGAGAAATATTTGGCCTATTAAAAACAATGGCTGCACTGTCTTCTGTACTGGCCTGGTCAGGACCTGTACTTCCGTTTACAACTGCCCAGTTCATTCAGTTCTTTGATTACCTTCTTTCAGTACATTCAACACCAATTCAAGCCATGATTGGGAAAGAATTAAATCTAGTGAAACAAGATCAGCTTCCAAGGTCATACCTGCCCAGTGTCACTCATTCCATTTCCATGCACGTAGGATTAACAGTTTACCAGAAACTTAAACTTTCAGCAATACAGACTTGGCAGCCAAAGCTAGAGATTTGCCTCAAAATGAACCAAGACTAATTTGTGTTCCAGATGTTACACTTATTAGTCGTTCAATCTTTAGTTTACTGCATTAAATCTCTCTAAACCTCAACCTATCTATCAGCAAAGACAATAGTGCATATTCCATGAGTACTTAGACACAAAAAGCCTTCTGTGTGTGTGTGTGTGTGTGTGTGTGTGTCTTGTACTCAGCCAACTTTACTTTATAAACATTCCTTTAAAATATTTAAATGAATATAATTTAGATCAGCTTGGACTTAAACTATAGAAATGAAAAGCCCAAGTAAAAATGGACTGAAAAATGAGAGGGTTTTGTTTATACAAACTAGTTTTTCCCTAAGTTCAATTATAATTATAATTTGGTATATTCCAGGAGAGGTAGCATAGCGTGCTCCTATGTCCTATATCACACCAATTTAAATTTATCAGAGAAAAAAACGCAAATAGAACTATGTGGTACCTTCACTCAAGAGACTCTAGGATATTCACAAAGCATCACAAAGAGGGAGCCAGGCTGAAAGGAAAGGTCACTGCTCCCATGAGTTCTCTTGTGTACTGTACAAATTTTCCTAAGAAGCAGTGGGGATGACCTCGATATAACTTACTGAAAGAAGCGAGCAATTGAAGAAGGCAAGGGGCTCTGTGAGGGGCTCACACCTCACATCTAACTGTCATCTAAGCTTTTGGGAAAACACAGCCTCAGAGGTCACTCCTCTCAGAGATCCTTACCCTCCCAGTTCACATTGAGAGGAGACTGCCAGACCCAGCTAAGGGCAGGAACATGGACATGGCCTTGGGAGCCGCTCTGGGATTGTCCTTACCGAACCTGAGCAACATAGGAATAAGCATGGCAACTAGTTCCCAGAGCTCTCCCAGCCAGGATGCTGGAAACTGTGTGGAAAACCCTGGACCACTAACCTGTTCCCCTTCCTCTTTCTTCTTTAAATATTCCTAAACATGAGCTGAACAAGCGCGACCACAATACACATGCCAAAGTGAACGGAGGAAAGCCCACTGGACCTCAGCGCTGCACAAAGAACTACAGGCACCTAAGGAATGCTAAGAGTGGGGGAAATCGTCCTCCCCAGGAAAGAACATGACGAACAGTTAGCTAATACCAAACAGTCAACCCTGAAAACATGCGTGCACATACCATTGTACAGACAAATTAGAAAGCGCTGTATATATTCATATATATATATATATATATATATATATATATATATATATATACACACACACACACATATATATACATGCAACAACAAGTAATGGGGAAAAGAGGCCATGAATTTGAAAGAGAGAAAAGAAAGATATATGGTAGGGTTTACAAAAGAGAGAGAGAGGGGAGAAATGGTGGGTGTGGTAGCTTCTGGTAGTCTCAGAACTCAGGAGGCAGACATGGGATCAAAGGTCAAGCTGGGGAGCTCAGGTTCCACTGAGACTTGCCTTAATACATGAAGCAGAGAGTGATTAAAATATCCAGTGTTAACTTTGGGCCTCCGCATGTGAATACATCCCCCCCCCCGCCCCCGCACACACTTGAGTCCATAAACATATGCACAGGAAAATATAAACAAATAATAAAAAAGAGAGCAAACACATCAAATGCTGGAATACAGTATCAGCAAGCCGATGACTCATTTAACCAGGAACGTTACAGAGCTTGATTTGAAATGGATGCTACTGCTTGGCAGACAGGTTTTCTCCTCTTTCCAATGAAAGCGCAGCCTTACTGGGAGGAGCATACAAAAAAAAATGGGTCCTTCTTTGAATTCCATCCCCACCATAGACGCTGTCCTGGCAAGCTTTGGCTCAGTGTGGACCAGCTGTGTGGTACACCTTGGAGGTGACACCAGACGAGTTTGTGGGTTGATTGTGTCCCCTAAATGATCAAATCCTCAGGACGTGTGGATATGATCTTATTTGTAAATCAGGTATTTACATCAAGTTAAATGGGGTCTTTAGGATAAGATCTAATCCAGTTTGCCTGGTGTCCTTATCAAAAAGGAGAAATTCAGACCCAGAGGCAGACACTTACAGAGGAAGGAGGTGGAGAGGACGCCACATGTATGCTAAGGAACGCCTGAGCTACTGGACACCAGTGGAAAGTCCTGAAGCAGATCCTTGATCAGAGCCCTGAAAAGGAAATGACCTTGCCTGCACCCTGAATTCAGATTTCCAGGTGCGAAAACTGTGAGACACTAAATTGTGGTGTCTAATCCAGCCAGCTTATTACGTGTCTTTCTGGTAGTCCTGGGAAACTGAGACACCATCAAATGAACAGTGTTGGATATGTGTCTTGGTGGAAGAGCACATGCTAAGTGTGCAAAGGGCCATGATTTCAATATTAGTGCAAAAGTAGAAGGAAAGCGTTGGTGTAGAACTTGGTGTACAGGTCAAAACAAGACCACAGACCAAGGGGAATATGTAGAGAAAACTAGGCACTCCAGATAGAGTATCAAAGAAGGTGGAACCCAGACAGAGCCGAGCAGAGAACGCTGAAGGACTAGGGAGACGGGGCTGCAGTGTCAAAGCAGGGGTTAGGCTGACTCATGAGCATGGCTTCCGCAGGGTGCTTTCAAACAGAGTGGCACAGAGGCTTTCAACCTTCCTAATGCTCTGACCCCTCATGTTGTGGCGACCCCCCCAAAAACAAAATTATTTTTGTTGCGACTTCATAACTGTAAATTTACTCTTACTATGAGTCATAATGGAAAGAGCTGATACGCAGAATACCTGAGATGTGACCCCCTGTGAAAGGGCCGGTCAACCCCACAGGGGTCCCGATGCATGGCTTGAGAACCGCTGGTGTGGCAGGTGCTCAGGGCTATCTGGGAGCTTAGGGGAGTCTTCCTGGAGAATGCAGCATCCGACGTCATTGGTGAAGGCGGGAAACACCGGCAGGATGTGACAGAAGAGAACTGCTTCCGTGACTTCCTAGTACAAGACGTGTAGTGAAGCTAAGAGGATGCGCTTTCAAAGGGTCCCACGCACACACGCTCGAACATACCGTGTCAAAAGCGTGACTCTGCAGCAAAAGAGGTGGCTCACGGCTTAAAGCCTCACGCTGCTCTTCAAAGGAGGCGGGTTTGATTCCCAGCACCTGCGTCAAGAAGTTCTCTGCCTCCAATAATCCCGACTGAAAGTGATCTAGCACCCTCTCCTAACTTCCCTGGGCCTCTTAACTCGCATGCCCATACTCACACGTGGACGCAGACATATTCGATTAGCAATAAATCTCTCTCTCTTTTTTTTTTTTTAAGGGTGGTGCTTCTGAAGCCGGAGAGCTCACACAGCAGTGATCAGCGGGGCAGCAGCGGCAGGACAGAACAGTAGCGGCCCGAGGCCGGGCAAGGCCTATGCCGTGTACAAACTGACTGTATTTTTCTCAGTGAGAGTGAGACACCACACCGCTGCTGCTCTTGAGGATGAGCAGGAAAAGAGGATTTTGCAGGGGTTTGCGACAGCAGATGGGAATCAGAGCCAGAGAAATAAAAATTTAAATAAGAGTCTCAGAGGCTTGCTGCGAGGAACCCAGAACGAATGAATAAAGCCAGGAAGATCTATCACCCCATCCTGTCTATCAACATTTCGTCCAATCTGCACTCGCGTTTATCTTATCATCTTGTGTTAATTTGTCTTCATTATCACTTACCAATATTCATTTCTTGAAAGCAACCTATTTTGGGAGTGATCGCTTCCTACCCACAAATGAGGCCGCTTTAATGACTCCAGCGAGTGGCAATCTAAAGGGGCCGCCAGCGGCTGCTCGCAGGAGCCCAGACAGATGCACGCCGACCTCTTTTGTGTGGCGGCGCTCTGCTAATTGGGTCTAATGGAGTAGTTGGAGGCATTCTCCTTCTGTTTTCCCAATGATATTAACGTCTTCATGAGGTTAATGAAACCACCAACACCAGCCAACCGCGAAAGGTCTCCTGTATAATATAATTCACCTATTTGGAATCTTACACAAACACGAGTTAGTCTTGTCGTGGTTTTGCCTACAATGCGTAGTATTGGAATATTTACTTTTCATTTCCTAAAGACCAGAATAGGAGTGCAAAGGATTCCAAGATTAAGATTGTGCCAAGATTTGACCATAGGCTTTGTGGTCTCTACCGCCCCCTCCTGGCCAGATGAAGGAGGTCTTCAAGACCCCCTTGGGAGTACCAGAAGAGAAAACATTAAGAGCCATTATTTTTTTCTGGTTTTATCTCTTTTTAACTACTTCTATTTTTTTGAGACTGTAATATAATTGCAGCATTTTTCCCTTCCCTTTCCTTCCTCAAACCCTCCCATACTCCCTTTCTCACCCTCTTTCAAATTCATGGTCTTTTTTTTTTCCATTAATTGTTCATGTATGTGTGTGTTTGTGTGTGTATATGTGTGTGTGTTCTTATATACATAAATACTTCCTACTTAGTCTGTATAATGATACCTACATGTGTGTTTTCAGTTCTGACTATTTTGTATTGCATAAACAACTGGTGTGCTCTTCTCTGGGGAAGACTATTTCTCCCATCCTGAGTATTCCTCAGTTCCTTCAGTTCTTTGTATAGGGTTGAGGTCTCCTGGGTTCTCCCCCATCCACTTTGGCATGTCTATTGTTGTTATACTTGCTCAGCTCATGTTTAGGCAGTCATGTTGGTGAAGCTTTATGGGGCATTCCTAGGAGACAATCTCACAGCAAACTTTCTGATCCTTTCTTACAATCCTCATCTTCAATGAGCCCTGAATTGTGAGAGTTATTTTAGATGTATCCATTGGGACAGAGCTCCATAACTCTGTATTTTGATTGACTGTAGTTTTCTAAAATGGTCTCTGTCTCTTGCAAAGATAAATTTCCTGGTGACGGGTGAAGATTGCAATTACCTGCAGTATAAAGCCAAACACTTAGAGCGTAGTTAGGGATTGTGTTGGTTTGGTAAAGCCCTGGTTGCATGGCCTTTTCCAACATCCACGACTTCACTAGCCTCGACTAGTTAGCTAGACCAGTGCTAGGCATGATTTCCCTCTTGCTACCAACGGCTTCGAACTGGATTTGAGACTGTTGGTTTCTGCCACAGAATGCAAGTCACTGCAGCACCTCTCAGGTGGTCATGCCATGTTGGTTGTAGTTGTGGTTCATGGGCATCATAGCTGGGTAGGACTATTGGTGGCTTCCCTCCTTTGGAAGCTCCGTGGCACCTTCTGGCCTTAGGAAAGCTAGTCCTCAGGGAGGATGCTTTCAGGTCATATCCAGCTCAGAGACCTCTGGGCCCTGGGTCTCAACTGCCTGGTGTCTTCAGCAAGAGTAACGGACTTTCCACCTCTGGGAGACAACCCAGGGCAATAATAATAGTCTGTAATGTTCTGAGAGTCTGTCTGACAATCCTGACCAACATCTTGAAGGAGGACTTCTGCTCCCTAATGCAGGGGTTTTGTTAGCTGGTCTTATGCCTTATGCTATGTTATTAAGAAGACATCCTTGCTATGTCTTCTTGACTAATAGTTCCAGCATCTCTGTTGGGGGGTGTCTTACTGTTGAAGGAAAGTATGATCAGAGGACTTTTGATTTTAATTTCCTCTGTACCCTATATATATATATGGTATATATATACCATATATATGCTGATGTCTTCTATAAAATGTGAATCATATAGACTTTGTAGGACTGTAGTGAGGGTTTTAACAGTCATGAAAGCATAATAGAATACCATGGCTGCCCATCAAACATCAGGTGCTTTGTGAGGCCAAAGATGGGAAATACACAAGATAATAGCCTCAGTGGTTGCTTTCGTTCAGGTCAGCAGGAGGTTTGTAACTAGAAATCCAGGCTAAAAAATAATACTAGAATGCTCAAATAATAGTGCCAATATATCTGCATATCACTTACAGATAATTTTAATGTACATTTTATTTTATGATCACAAACATGTACCCATCCAAACATAACATGTAGGAACATACTGAGCACACAAAACATGTGACTGGTTTACATCGTGACTAACTTACTGTTACTTCCCCCCCCCCCCCCGTCCAGTGAGTAAACCGAGGCTCAGGGATGCTAAAGAACTTTTCCTGAAACACAATGTACCAGGCAGCAGAGCTAAGACTTACAAGCTGGCCCATCAGACCAGAGTGATCATTTCTCTCAACCATCACCTTCCAGACATAAACAGGAAAAGTGTGACATTTTCACTGTGTACTTAGAGATGCTCAGACTCATATAAAAGTGAGTGCACCTTGCGCAGAGACCCACAAGTAGCACTTAACAATGTAATAAGTGGATTGGAAATTGATATGTTAAGACAAAAAATTGAAATGTTTTATCTTCAAACCAACATTGCCATGGAAAATGTCCAGGTGATAACTGAAAACCTTTGTGAAATTAGCTAATGTTCAAAACAGTTAAACCCAAAGATAAATGAATAACAAGAAGAAAAGGACAATTGCTCTGTGCAACTGGAAGGAACTGAAGGGGGAAATGTTACCTTTCCAAATCTAGATCAGAAATGACATTATAAACTAAAATCTATCCTAAATCACAAATGCATTGGGTAGACATCCACAGCCAAAATTACATTACCAAGAAACTGCATATTTTAGATTATTTTACAATTCCCTAGAAATCCCCTAGGAGATAGTATTCCTTTCCAAGAGTTTAATAGATTCACTTCTTATGTAAAATGTTTTAGAGAAGAAAAGCAATGCCTATATTCCTTAACCCTCCTGAATACAAAGCTCTTTTCATGAACTGGGAGGAAGGCTTCTCCATCTTTCTCTTCAGGCATGGTCAGTGCCACAGGGCCCAACATGCAAAGACATACCTTGACATAAATGTAACACGTAAATGCTAAATTAATGAGCTGAAGACCTTAGTCAAATTTGTGAGCCCTGCGTAATAACAAAACAAAATTCAGCCATTACTAAGAAAAGCATGAAATCAGAGGAGAAAGCAAGGCAGATACTGTGTAAACTGTAAATGTCTCCTACGGATCATGTGTTGTAGGGTTAATAACCAGCTCATTAAAGTTAAGGAGTCCAATCTGATCTGGAGATCAGCCCACTGCTAGCATTACTAGGAAGTGGTAGAACCTAGCAAGTAGAAGCGACCTTAGAGGATGAGGGACACTGGATAGATGCCTGCAAGAGTATCATGGTCCCCATCCCCTTCTCTTCTGCTTCCTGGACACCATGAGCCACTCTGTTCTGATACATCTTATGTGCCATGATTTTCTTCCTCATCGTAGTCCTAAAGCAATGGAGGCAGCTGATCATGGGCCAAAATTGAGCAAAAGTAAACTCTTGTCTCTTAAGAAGCTCATATCAGATGGTTTATCATAATGAAAAGGCTGACACAAAGGTCTTTCTAAACAGAAACTTTCTCATCTTTGCAAATAGCTTAGGCTGCTGTGTATCTTCTGATGTGCTTTGTATCCAAAATGAACAGTAAAAAGAGTATATATAATGCATATAACAATATCGTGTGTTTCAAAACTGAATATTAAATTACTGAAGGTGTTATTTAAAATAAACCTATAGGCTAGCAGATAAAGGTACTTGCAGTCAAAACTGAGGGATCTGAGTTTAATCCCAGAAACTACACTGTGAAAGGAGAAAAACCAACCTCAGATTTTCCTCTGAATTTACACACACATACACACACACTTGTAAAAATTCTAAATAAACTACAATTTAGCCTTCCCTTTATAAAGTTAAAAAAGTTTATTGTCAGTTCTCACAGCATTTTTAATCATTTTATTGTAAATATTTTATTTCTCCAAATTTTTCTTTCAATGGGAGAAAACACAATTGTGAGTTTGCCTCAAGCTGAAGCTTGCCTGCTTTGCAAAGATGGCCTTGTCTGTGACCAAAGCATAAAAGGAGACATTCTTGGCCACTCAACAGCACTGGGTTGAGTTACACGACTTATATCTCAACAAGTCTATGGGCCACTACAAGACCACAAGATGAGAATACGAAGTGTCCAGAGCTGAGGGGGAAATACCCAGTCCAAAGTGAGCTGCTTTTATCATGGGGGAAAGAAAGAAACCGTCTCAACAAATAGCAGATACCCCTAACCCCTACCTTCTGCTCACTGAGCTGATGCCACCTTCAGATCAACCAAGCTGAGCAATGCCTTTCCTCACTCCTTGTACTCTTCTCCCCTCAGCTTTTGTGGCAGCTCTTTCCTGTTCCTGTTGATGGCTGCTGTGTGTGAGTCTTTCTTCAATCTGCAATAAAAGGTGCCTTTATTAGGAAGCCAATAGAGCTATATTTCCCTCTTGCTTGAAGTGTATCGAAAGCAGGAGTTGGGAGCATGTCTTCTCAGATGAGCCCAGAGCAGAACCATACGCCCTTCCACAGCTTAGGCTGGACCGAAGCCTTCATGTCTCATGAAGGTCATGTGTCAGGACAAACCTTCTCACACATGACAAACATGCCGGGGGGATCCTGACAGCCTCTATCTAGCAGGCCAGAGAAAATGCCACATGGGAGGTTAATTTGGGTATTGCAGTATGTGCTTTTTGATCTATGTGAACAAACGTCTTTCTTCTGGGGAAGAGAGAGAATGGAGATGGTATGGTTTTAGAAAGATTTCATTGCAAGCAGGCTGAGAACCGGGAAGGAAGTGTGTCACTGGGTTGTGTTGCTCCTTCCTGGTCTTGTACGGCGGGAACGCTCCGGACAAACCTCTGAAGGTTAGCTTCCGCTTCTGCAGACGGCAAGTCTAACGGGGGAGGCACTGTGCTCTCCTGCACCGCTTCAGTCTACCCTTATCAAAAGGGCTTGATGCTCCTTTCGACTAATGCTGTAACACTGCGCAGATGTTGATCACCACCTGGAATGAATGCAAGAAGACTTAAAGGGGAAATGACCCAGACTCATGGTGTGCTGTGAAGATGAGACCTGGATTTGGAAGACCTGGCTTCCTACCTGTCTCCATGATCCCAAGCCACCTCCTCCCTAGCTCTAGCTCTGGCTCCCAGCTTATTTGCCTGTTGTTGTTATTGCTGTTGTTGTTGTTTAAGTGGAGACTATAAGAGTGTCAAGCTGCTGACTGGACATTCAGTGCTCCAAAAGTTGGCTTTAATCACTTTTCGATGAGGTATGTGTTCTCTACATGTTCAGGATGGTGTCTCATACCTGGTTCTCCTTTGCACATTTCTAATACTCATTTAGCTCACGCTGAAGGTATTTTCATTTTACAGTGTCTCTGTGGATCTTCCCATGTCTTCAAGAGCAGGAAAATCTAAGACCTGATACAGGTTGGCAACAGCTTAAGTAACCACTCTTCCTTCTGTGTGGAAGTCTCAGCTTGAGCTGCATCTAGAAAATAAAGAAAGGCATAGAAACAGCTGGGAGGAGGAGGAAAACAAAGCATAGCTCTATGAGGTATCGGACCACGTTCTACAAGTGCAAGCCACTGCTAGAAATACAAGTAAGAGAAAGGACGACAGGGTGAGGGGCATGGCCAAAGACACACACAGAGGATGTGTGATTCTCCCAAAGACCTCGCTGCTTTGTCCTAAAAACTGGAGGGAGATGGGAGCAGAAGAAAGAGGTGTAGAAAGTGTTAGTCTGTCAGACTTCTAATGTAAGAACGATTCTAGTAGTTTCCCCATCGGGCAAAACTGTGCTTGCTTCCTTCATGAACCGGAATAGACCAAAGGCTAGAAGCTGTTTGCATATGCAAATCACTGGAGAAGCCTGGCAAGAGCTGGCAACCTAGCCTTCCCGCTCCAAGACGTTTCTGTTTAGTTGGTAAGGAGGGGTGTCATATAAAGTGAGGAGGAGCCAAAAGCAACCACTTCCTTTGTATTTTTAGAAACTAAAATCTGAAGCTCTTTCCCTTTAATAATTTTTATAGAGCGTATCCATCTTCTCCCTGGAGTAGCACAGAATTATTTCAGACCCGTATTTACAGTTTCGCACCATCACCTCATCTAGATACAGAAACTTAACAACACCTTGAAAATAAAGGAGAAGCCGGTGTAAAGTAAGTCAGACCCGCTCACTGAGCCCGCTAAATAGCCAGGACAGAGAGGGAGATAAAGCAATGCCCTCGCGGGGAAGACCACATAGTTGCTTTCGGTAGGGCGCCCTCTGCTGTTTAAGAAAATGTAGACGCGCTTGAGAGGAGACGGGAAGAATCACTTCCGACAATGACAAAATCTAATCTTGAGATGAATTGCTCCCTCATAAACCAACAGCTGGGCTTAGCAATCATAAAGAAAGTACTCCCGCTCCATAGATCAATGTGGAAAGGGCTTCATTCGAAAACGATCCAGAGACATCAATCTCAGTTTTCAGGATTGATTACATCCAATTCAAGCCACAGGATAGTTACAGCGACCCTGAAATGAGTCTCCACACCCTAGGCTTAGGTGCTATGGTTCGTCACGTGACCTGACGCTTTAGCCTTTGTCTTCTTTCAGAAGTGAGAAGAAGGAAGTCCTACCTCAGACATAATAAAGATTTTGAGCTTGCTGCTGAGCATGCACTGCTCTGGATGCTTGCTTGCTTGCTTGCTTTCCCCAGAAATCATAAAACATTTAGGGACTCCTGGGGCAAGCTCATCATAAAATATTCAGCAACATCTGTGTCATATTATTTACTGACAGAGTAGACCCAGAAAATACGTGCCTGAATCACAGGCTGGCCTGCGTCGTGTGGGCCATTAGGCTGGGACTGGAAGGCACTAGTTTATGGTCCTTCGAGTATTCTCTCTCTCTCTCTCTCTCTCTCTCTCTCTCTCTCTCTCTCTCTCT
>NW_026589732.1:4940945-4945217 GCF_907164565.1 Psammomys obesus | reverse complement strand
CTCTCTCTCTCTCTCTCTCTCTCTCTCTCTCTCTCTCTCTCTCTCTCCCATCTGCAAACATACAAACACAACACCTAAGCCAAGGGGAAGGAGACTAATAATGATCCCGTGGCTTGAACTGGATGTAATCAATCCTGAAAACCGAGACTGATGTCTCGGGATTGTTTTGGAATGAAGCCCTTTCCACATTAATCTATGGAGCGGGAGTATTTTCCTTATGACTGGTAAGCCCAGCTGTTGTTTTATGAGGGACCAATTCATCTCAAGATTAGATTTTGTCAGTGCAAACAGTGAATCTTTCTGCTCCCTGTCTATTCTTAAACCATGTGCTTCCACTTTCTCTCTCTCTCACTCTCTTTCTCTGTGTGTGTGTATGTATATGTGTGTGTATATCTCTGTGTGTGTGTGTGTGCACGCACAAACATGCGCATGTGCTCACACTGTGAACACAGAAACATAATGTCTCAGCAAAGAAGGTAGAAACATAATGTCTCAAAATATATGTTTGTGTCTGTGTAGATGTGTATACTCAACACACACATTCAGGTTTCAACTGCTTTGTCCCCAAACCTACAGAATGCCATAGAAAGATTTTATTTTTATTCACTTTACATCCTTGCTGTAGCCCAAATCCCTCCTCCCCTCCCAGGCCCATCTTCCCTCCCTCCATCCCCTCCCCCTCTCTTTTCCTCGGAAAAGGGAGCTCCCTTTCCCATCTACCCCAATTCATCAGTTGCATCAAGACTGAGCACATACTCTTCCCCTGAGGCCTGGCAAGGCAGTCCTGCCAGGGGAGAGTGAACAAAGAGCTGTCAAGTGAGTTTATGCCTGAAGCGTCCCCACTTCCCTTACTAGAGGACACACATGAAGCCTAAGCTGCCCATCTGCTACATCTTTGTAGGGGGCCCAGGTCCAGTTGGTGCACAGTCCTTGGTTGATGCTTCAGCAAGCCCCTCTGCACACTGGTTAGTTCACTCTGTTGGTCTTCTTGTGGAGATCCTGTCATCTCCCAGGCAATTTTCTCTTTCCCCCCACTTTTCTACAAGACACCCTACGAATCACCCAAAGTTTGGCTGCGAGTCTCTGCATCTGTGTTGAGGCACTGGTGGGTAGCACCTCTCAGAGGACAGCTCTATCAGGCTCCCGTCCGCAAGTTTATCAGAGTTCCATTTACAGTGTCAGGGGTGGGCACTCTCCGGTAGGGTGGGTCTTTGGTTGGTCCAGGCATTGGTTGGGCATTCCTTCAATCTCGGCTCTGTCTTTATCCCTGCACATCTTGTAGGCAGGGTAAATTTTGGGTTAAAGTATTTGTGGATGGGTTGGTGCTCCCCTCGCTCTGCTAGAAGACTGCTTTATTTAGTGAGTGTCCTCTTCAGTCTCTATGGCCTTAACTTATAGGAGTATCTGCCTGGGTGCCCCTGCTATCCTCCCAGGAGCCTACCCTGACCTAGGTCTCCAGCTTGTCACAGAGATACCCCAACCATCTGTTTCTCTTTCCTCTATAGGGCTTCTATCCTCTCGCCCTTCCTGCTCCCCCAAGGTCTGATCCCCACCCTCTTAACTCTCTGTGTCCCTTCTCCTACCTTGCTTTCTCCCTTCAGCCATTACCTCTGTCTATTCTTTCTCCCCTTCTCAGTGAGATTTTTGCATCCTCCCTTGGGTCTGCTATGATATTTATCTTCTTTGAGTCTGTAACTTGTAGTATGCTGTATTATAGGGCTAAAATCCACTTATAAGTTAGTATATATCATGTGTGTCTTTCTGGGTCTGTGTTACCTTATTCAGGATGATCTTTTCCAGTTCCATCTATTTGTCTGCAATTTTCATGATTTCTTTGTTTTTAATAGATGAGTAGTATTCCATTGTGTAATTGTACCACAGTTTCTTTATCCATTCTTCATTTGAGGGACATGTAGGTTGTTTCCAGATTCTAGCTATTGTGAATAAAGCAGCTATGAACATAGTTGAGCAAATGTCCTTGTATGGTGGACCATCTTTGGAGTATATACCCAAGAGAGGTATGGCTGGGTCTTGAGGTAAAGCTATTTCTGAGAAAGAGCTAGATTGATTTACAAAGCGACTTTACAAGTTTACACTCTCAACAGCAATGGAGAAGTGTTCCCCATTCTTCACACCCTCTTGAGCACATGCTGTCACTCGAGATTTTCATCTTAGCCATTCTGACCAGTGTGAGATGGAATCTCAGAGTTGATAAGTGCTTCTCGGCCATTCAAGATTCCTCTGTTGAGAACTCTCTGTTTAGTTTTGTGCCCCGGTTTTTAATTGGCTTATTTTGTTTATTAGTGTTTGATTTCTTGAGTTCATTAATATTTTTTTAATATTAGCTTTTTGTCAGATGTAGGATTAGTGAAGATATTTTCCCAGGCTGTAGGCTGTCGTTTTGTTCCATTGACAGTGTCCTTTGCCTTGCAGAAACTTTTCAGTCTCAAGATCTAATTTTTTTTTAATTTTCTTAGTGTCTGTTGTTCTGTTCCCCTTTTAGGTTCTAATTTTCTTAAATTGGATACTCTCCCTCTGCCTTTAATTAGCATGGCTAAGAATTTGTCTATCTTGTTGATTTTCTCAAAGAACCAACTCTTGGTTTCATTGATCCTTTGTGTCATTCTCTTTGTTTCCAATTTATTGATCTCAGCCCTGAGTTTATTTCCTGTCATATACTCCTCTTTGGTGTGTCTGCTTCCTTTCTAGAGCTTTCAGGTGTGATAATAAGTTACTAGTATGGGATCTCTCCAATTTCTTTATGAAGATACTTAGTCTATGAACTTTCCTCTTAGCACTGCTTTCACGGTGTCCCATAAGTTCAAGTATGTTGTGCCTTCATTTTCATTGAATACTAGAAAGTCTTTAATTTCTTTATTTCTTTCCTGACCCAGTGATCGTTGAATAGAAAGTTGTTCAGTTTCCATGAATTTTTAGGATATCTGTTGTTTCTGTTGTTGTTAAGTTCCAGCTTTAATCTGTGGTGGTGTGATAAGGTGCAGGGGGTTATTTCAATCCTCTTATATTTGTTGATGCTTGCTTTGTGACTAGGTACATCATCAGTTTTGGAGAAGGTTCCATGAGATGCTGAGAAGAAGGTATATTCTTTTGTGTTTGGGTGAAATGTTTTGTAGATATCTGTTAAGTCCATTTGATTCATGACATCTATTAGCTTCTTTATTTCCCAGGTAGTTTCTGCCTTGGTGATCAGTCCATTGCAGAGAATGGAGTATTGAACTCTCTCACTATTAAGGTGTGGGGTTCGATGTATGATTTAAGCTTTAGTAGTGTTTCTTTTACGAATGAGGGTGCCCTTGAGTTTGGGGCATAAATGTTCAAATTGAGGCAGTCTTGGTGGATTTTTCCTTTGATGAATATGAAGTGTCCTTCTCCATCTCTGTTGATTAATTTTGGTGAAAGTCTATTTTATTAGATACCAGAATAGCTACTCCGTCTTGTTTCTTGGGTCCATTTGCTTGGAAAACCTTTTCCAGCCCTTTATTCTGAGGTAATGTTTGTCTTTATTGCAGAGTTGTGTTTCTTGTATGCAGCAGAAAGATGGGTCCTGGTTTTTTGTTTTGTTTTGTTTGTTTGTTTGTTTGTTTGTTTGTTTTTTATCCATTCTGTTAACCTGTATCTTTTTATTGTGGAATTGATACTATTAATGTTGAGAGGTATTAATGACCAAGTGTTGTAAGTTCCTGTTATTTTGATGTTGGTGGTGGTGTAGTGTGTGTGTGTGTGTGTGTGTGTGTGTGTGTGTGTGTGTGTGTGTGTCTTTTGGTTTTGCTGATGTGGGGTTATTTGTTACCTATGTTTTCCTGGATGTAGATGGCCTCCTTGGGTTGGAGTTTTTCTTCTATCTAAACCCTATCTTCTATAGGGTTTCATTTGTGGATAGTAATGTTTAAATTTGTTTTTGCCATGAAATATCTTGTTTTCTCCCTCTATGGTGATTAAAAGTTTTGTTGGATATAGTAGTTGGGAATAACATCTGCGATCTCTTAGTGTCTGTAAGATAGCTGGCCAGGCCCTTCTGGTTTTTAGAGTTTCTGATGAGAAGCGAGGTGTAATTCTAATGGGTTTACCCTTATATGTCACTTGGCCTTTTTCCTGTGAAACTTTTAACATTTGATCTTTGTTCTGTACATTCAGTGGTTTGATTATTATGTGGCAATGTGATTTTTTTTTCTGGTCCAATCTATTTGGTGTTCTGAAGCTTCGTGTGTGTGTGTGTGTGTGTGTGTGTGTGTGTGTGTGTGTGTGTGTGTG
>NW_026589732.1:4871185-4940935 GCF_907164565.1 Psammomys obesus | reverse complement strand
GTGTGTGTGTGTGTGTGTGTGTGTGTGTGTGTGTGTGTGTGTGTGTGCGCGAGCGCGCGCTTCTCTTTCTTTAGGTTTGGGAAGTTTCCTTCTATAATTTTGTTGAAAATATTTTCTGAGCCTTAGAGCTTGGAGTTTTCTCTTTCCCCTATTCCTATTATTCTTAGGTTTGTTCTTGTCACAGTATCCCAGATTTCTTGGATATTCCGTGTCAACAGCTTTTTAGTTTTAACATTTTCTTTGATGGATATACTGATTTCTTCAATCATACCTTCTACCCCTGAGATTCTGTCTTTCATCTCTTGTATTCCATTGGTGATATTTGTGTCTATAGTTCTTGTCCTCTTGCCTGGATTTTTCAGCTCCAGGATTGCCTCAGACTGTGTTGTCTTTACTGCTACTAGTTCCATTTTTAGGTCTTGAACAGTATTATTCATTTCCTTCTCCTGTTTGATTGTTGTTTCCTGTATTCTTTAATTTCTTTAAGGAATTTGTTCAATTCTTTCACCTGTTTGATTGTACTTTCCAGTGCTACTTTGAGAGCTTTATTTTTCTCCTTTAAGGCCTCTATCATTTTTGAACCTCAGATTTAGAAATTTTGAACCTCAGATTTAGAAATTTTTCTTGTGCTTTGGGTGTAATAATATCTCCAGGGCTTGCTGTGCTAGGACCACTGGTTTCTGGTGGTGCCATGTGGTCTTGAATTTTGTTGCTTGTGTTCTTATGCTGACCTCTTGCCATTTGGTTGACTCTGGTGTTAGAAAGATCTGCAAGCTGAAAGCTGGTCCAGCACTAAACAGGTCTCCTCAGGATGGAGGACAATGGGGATTGGGTCCTGTACTCAGCTCACCTCTATTGGGCTCTGTGTCTGTGACTCTGGTGGCCAGGCAGGTGGGGAGCAGGTGGAAAGATCTCCAAGCAAAACCTAGAAAGAGTTAAGGCAGTCCTTTAGGAAGTAGCTCGTCCTCGCCTTCTGGGTCAGGCCCTTGCTGGCCTCTGCCACAAGCCCTTGCCAGCACATCTGCATCCGAGTTTTGATCTGAGATGGGAGGGGACAGGAAGAGGGTAGGTGGCCCCTTGGCAATTAGCAGAGAGAAGCACTAAATCCCTGCCTTCTCCAGTCCCACAGCTGCCCAGCCACATGACTCTCAGTGCCCACCCTAGAAGCTGCAAGCTTACTCTGAAACAGTCCCTCATAGCACATGGCCTGTTCCCGTTGAGATCCACCAACTTAGACGCTTGTGAAACAGAGAGGCATGCATCTGGTTTATTAGGCAATGTCACAATTTGTACCTAATACCCAGCTATTTAATTAATCACACCTCCTTTCACTCTTAGAAGCACCCTAGTTTGGGATGTAAATCACGTGGTCACCCTTGTACAATTCCTTGCAGAGTCACTGTAACTTCAGCACGTCCTCACAGAGGATTTAAGAGCTTCTAGAACCTTCCAAACAAAAACCTCCCCAATGATTTTGAGATTCCCAGTTGTAATATCACAAGGTAGCAGCCAATCTTGGAAGCCCGTCTCCTTCTGACAGTAGCATCAGAGTCTCTAGTGGAAAGCTGTCTCCATCTTCAAGGACACCAACCATGGGTGAAGCCCAACACACAGCATCATCTGCATTGCTCCCTGTTCTGCATATAGAACAAGGAGAATCCCACATACCTCCTTGGGCCTTCGACAGGCAGGAGTCTCAGAAGCAAAGACAGACAATTCCTAGAAGCCTTTCTTGCAAAACTTCTTTTCTCGGTTCTCATTGCCCCTATTTGGGAGGCCACAAAATGGCCCACAATCAACCAGTCCCAAGTTACAGGTGTTTCTCAGGCTCACCATGTTGTTAGGGGCGTATTGCTTTGTTTTTAACATCAAGCCAACGTGTTGAATCAGATTTCATATCAAATTGGTGACGTGCTGAAGGATCATTTGAAAAAGACAGATGTTAAACTGGTCAGAATTTTGTGAGTGGATGTTAGATGTAACTATAAGCTTGCGTTGTGTAAGTTCTATTAAACTGCTTAACTTACATACTTCATATATTTTACATGTAGAAAATACATACACGGAATAATAAACTCTCTTAAAAACAGAGGCAATAATTAGATGTCAGTGATCATTGTACAACTGAGTAAATATGCAAAATTCATTAACTAGCCAATGAGAATGAGTAAAGGGGAAATTTCACAAATTGTACATTTTAATAAACTGTATCAAAATAAAAACTTTGAAATTTTTAATTTATCTCTTGCCTATTACTTTAGCATTTACGTAAAATCATTTACTTCTATTGTGGTCCGAGGGGGTATATAGTGTCTGGTAGAGGGGTACTGTACCCACAGGGGCCAAAAGAGGCCGTCAGGTGTCATTCGAGTTCCTGGCCCTGCTGCCGGAAGTGCACACTACTCTTGCAGGTTCAGGTGTTGTTGGCTTCCAAGATGGGGAGATGAAATCTGGGGATCTCAGGTTCCACTTCTCTCAGGGGCAGCTAAAGCGCTCAGAGAGGTCCATGCACAAGATGCCAGGATCTCACCAGAGGTGTGGAAAAGTTTTCCACTGTGTTACAATTACCTCTTTTTAATGAGGCTTCTGGTACCAGATGGCAGCGGAAACTCGGGCGTTCCAAAGCTGGTGATGATACCACATGTCGCAGCCCTTCCATTAAGCTGCTGTGCTAATGGCAGAGGATAAATGCCCATGCCGATGCCAGTGCCTTGTCAGTTCATGGCCAAAGTCCGACTGCTGCTTTGTAGGCAGTCATTGACAAACGCTCTAGAAGATGGGGCAGGCTTCAGCGGTGACTGAGGTAGCTATGGGTGCCTGACTAGAAGCCAAGCCCTAGGAGTCCAACAGTGAATTCTTCAGGGAGGAGGGGAGCCCTTTCTTCCCCAGAGTAAAAGATGAGTCTCAGACAGTCATGGTGAGTAGATGGTGGCTGCCTGTTTACTTCATGTTAAACAGGGACTTCTAAACCTTGGGCAGTGGGAAGGGTTTCAGGGGTGAATGTGTTTGATTCTATGGGCCTAAGGGTGCTTCATTTACATGTAGTAGTTCCCCTTTCTTAAGAAGGGGAACACAGTACTTTTTTAAATAATTTTTATTTTTTTCTATTAATCACAGGTTATTCACTTTGTATCCCAGCTGTAGCCCCCTCTCATTCCCTCCCAATCCCACCCTCCCTCCCTCATCTCCTCCCTGCCCCTTTCCAAGTCCACTGGTAGGAGAGGACCTCCTCCCCTTCCATCTGACCCTAGCTTATCAGGTCTCTTCAGGACTGGCTGCAATGTCCTCCTCTGTGGTCTAGCAAGGCTGCTCCTCTTTTGGGGGAAGGGGGTTGGTCATAGAGTCAGCCATTTAGTTCATGTTAGAAATACTCCCTATTCCCCTTACTAGGGAAAACCCACTTGGATACTGAGATACCATGGGCTATATCCAAGTAGGAGTTCTAGGTTATATTCATACATGGTCCTTGGTTGTAGAAACAGTCTCATAAAAGACCCCTGTGCCCTGATATATTTGGTCCTTGTGGAGTTTCTGTCCTCTCCAGGTCATACTAACTCCCACTTTCTTCATATGATTCCCTGCACTCTGCCCAAGGTTTGGTTATGAGTCTCAGCATCTGCTTTGATACACTGCTAGGTAGTCTTTCAGAGGCCCTCTGCAGTAGGTTCCTGTCCTGTTACTTGTTTTCTCCTACTTCCCATTGTCAATCCCATTTGTCTTTCTAAGTAAGGATTGGTCATCTTACCAGGGTTCTCTTTCTTGTTTATCTTCTTCAGGTGTACAGATTTTAGTATGTTTATTCTATCTTATAGGTCTAGTACACACTTATAAGTGAGTATATACCATGTGTGTCTTTCTGCTCCTGGGATACCTCACTCAGGATGATCTTTTCTAGATCCCACCATTTGCCTGCAAAATTCTTAATTTCCTTGTTTTTAATTGCTAAGTAGTATTCCATTGTGTAAAAGTACTACAATTTCTGTATCCATTCCTCAAATGAGGGACATCTGGGTTATTTCCAGGTTCTGGCTATTATGAATAAAGCTGCTACAAACATGGTTGAGCAAATGTCCTTGTTGTATACTTGGGCATCTTTTGGATATATGCCTAGGAGTGTTATAGCTGGATCTTGAGGAAGCAGTATTCCTAATTGTCTGAGAAAGCACCAGGTTGATTTTCAAAGTGTTTGTACAAGTTTACATTCCCACCAGCAATGGAGGAGAGTTCCCCTTTCTCCACAACCTCTCCAGCATGTGTTGTCACTTGAGTTTTTATCTTAGCCATTCTGATAGGTGTAAGGTGAAATCTAAAGTCCAAATGGATCAAAGACCTCAACATAAAATCAGATACACTAAATCGGTTAGAAGAAAAAGTGGGGAAGAGCCTAGAGCTCATTGGCACAGGAGACAACTTCCTGAACAGAACACCAACTGCACAGGCTCTAAGAGCAACAATGAGGTCCCATGAGGTCATGAGGTCCCATGAGGTCATGGGACCTCATGAAACTGAAAAGCTTCTGTAAAGCAGAGGACACTGTTGTCAGAACAAAACGACAGCCTACAGACTGGGAAAGGATCTTCACCAACCCTATATCTAACAGAGGGCTGACATCCAGAATATGTAAAGAACTAAAGAAGTTAAAAGGCAATAAATCAAGCAATCCAATTAAAAAATGGGGTACAGAGCTAAACAAAGAATTCTCTGTAGAAGAATATAGAATGGCAAAGAAACACTTAAAGAGATGCTAAACGTCCTTAGCCATAGAGAAATGCAAATCAAAAGGACCCTGAGATTTCACTTTACACCCATCAGAATGAGAACACAGTTCTTTAATTATTCTCTAGGTACATTTAAAGGTCATTTGCTGAAAGCTAAGATTCATTAGCATAGGGTGGGGTATGTCCAGGAATCCCCAGGTGCTTGCTGAACAAGTTCTACTGGGAGAAAGGGAGTTGGACCTGTTTTTCCCTAAGGACTACCTGACATTCCTCAGGTAGAATGTAGAGGTTCAGGCTCCCCAGATCAGGTAGAGGAAGAGCTCTGCTGACAAAGTGAGTCTGTCATTTTTGAGGAAGCTCAGGAGCTATCTAATAATGCCAGACTTCAACCTTAACAGTAGGGTCCCACAGTAAGGACCCCTAAAACTGGAGTTATAGGTGGTTATGACCAACCAGTGGGTGCTAGGAACTGAACTCAAGTCCTATGCAAGAAGTCCTCTCAATGCTGAGCCTTAGAGACCAAAGAATTAAAAATTAGTTTGTTTGGTTTTTGTTTGTTTGTTTGTTTGTTTGTTTGTTTGTTTGAGTTATTGGTTTAAATTAAAGCACAAGCCTGAACAAAGGCTAGATAGGTGGAGACACATCCAGCAACCTGCTGGGAGGAACCAGCCTTACTGGTTACTTCTTTTTCTGCTCACTAGAGATACAGTTGCTAGGAAAACGACCCAGATTGCCCCTCTCCACTAGAACAGCCAAACAAGGGAAGCCAGACTGTTAATGGTTTTGGCAATAGCCAATCAGTTTAAAATGCAACATCATTTTTGTGTGTGTGTGTGTTTCAACCAATAGACACTCGTCAGGCTGGAATTCCCCTGCTTTGAGCATGCTGGGAGAGACTGGGATCTTTAAATCTTCCACCTACCCTTGTGTATGCAGATCAAGAGACCCCAAAAGATCAACAGAATTCAAGTCCGCTGTAAAACACATGAGGATCTTTTTATTACAAACTCAAGCCAGGGTCTTAGCAATCTCTCTGGTGAAGAAGAGGAGTGCAGCCCCACAGTCTAGGGGAACAAGGTTTTTAAAGGGCAAAACTTCAAGCAGGGAGTTACATACCTTGGCATTACATGATTGGGTGAGGAAAATTGACTTTTGAAATGATTGGTTTACTTTAGGCGCCAAAACAATAAAAGGTTCTGGCCTGGCCATCAGGACTGGTTTCCTAGCAACCATATCTCTAATGGGCAGAAAAGAATGCAGTAAGGTTAGTTCTTCCCCTCAGGGCATTGAGGCTAGTTCTTTCCCGAAGATGGATAGACATGTCTCCACCTGGCTGGCCTTTGTTCAGGCTTGTGCTTTAAACTTTAAACCAATACCCGAACAAACTAATTTTTAATTCTTTGGTCTCTCAACTGCTGTATTGGTGAGAGTGTGAACCCAAGCTCTAACTTGTAATAAAGAGACCCCTGTGTGTTTTGCATCAGACTACTGTTCCTAGTGGTCTCTTGGGTCTTATGATCTAGGCATAACAAGCCAACTTTCCAGCTTCTTGTTCTCTGATTTTGGCTGTCTGGGCTTAAGAAAGCAGTGGGGGAAATATTAATAATGCCTACTAAATTTGAAGGTATATCTTACCTCCAATGTTAACTAGCACAAAAATCCAAAGAGCTGTTCTTCCAGGACTTGAAAGCTATTATCCATCTGAGAAGAAAAGAGGCTGCCTGGGTCATTTATAACTGAGTGTAGTTACATGAAGGCTGCCCGGTGTTTTCATTTATCAAAATGAAAACAGAACAGGGACCTGTTTGGAACTATACCCACCAGCAAGCTTTTGTTCACATCAGGCAACTGAACTATAAAAGTTGACGGTGGATCCAAGGATGTAATATATGTAAAATGTGTTATATATATGAATATACATGTATGTAAAATGTATGTGTAAATGTATGTGTATATGAATATACACATATGTAAAATGTATATGTTACATATATGAATATACATGTACACAAACGTTGCTGTTAAGCACTTACCAGGCACATCCTTGACAAAAGTTTTCATTTCCAGGTTTCCTTTTAGTGTAAACCCAATAATATTGCCTATGTGCCCACCTAGTAGCTGAAATTCCTGGAGCTATAGTAATGTGACTGTCTCCCTCTGGAGGGAAACTGGTCTCCAGCATAGGCCCCACTGCCTTCTGCCATCTCCCAGTGCCCCTCGTGTTTTGAGCATTCTCTAACTCCAGTGAACCTCTGAGTTTGAAGCCCCCCTTGAGGACCCTCTCCATAGGTACAGAAATTCCGTCTGGAGGACTGGAAACAGCACAGACCTGCTGGAGTGGTGTGCTGACAGAATGCTTCTAAAGGTGCCTACCATCAGACATCCCACCCCAGGCACCTGTGATTTCGTTGTTTGCCTGGGGAATCCAGCTGTGCCACTATTGTCAAGTTAAAGATCTATCCCTGGGGAACAAAGCATAATGGCCTATCTTCATGCTTGGTGTGATCACAAGATCCTCCAGACTGGAAGGTGAGAGATTCAGAGTCAAAAAGAAATAAGGTTAAGATGGAGGAAAAGGCTGTGAGCCAAAGAACATCATCCTCCTCAAGAAGCTAAGAAAGGCAGAAACTCACTCTGCTCTGGAACACCCAGAAGGACCATAGCTCTCCTGACACTGAGTATAGCATCATAAGACACATTTCGTATCTCCGGATCTTTAAGATAATTGGGATAATGTTGTTGTGCTAAGTCATGTTTCCACTAATTTGTCACAGAAGCAATAGGAAATAATAGCCCTTCTAATATGTCTGTCCATGTTCTTGTCTCTCTTTTTCACCAGCCACATCCCATCTGAAGTTTGTAACCAGGCTCTTACTGTGTTCTTGCTTAAAACATGGGTTTCAGTTGTTTAATGACTGGAAGCCCAAGCGAGATCAGGCAGGTATCCAAATCTGGAAAACACCCCCACTCTCACCATCTAGTACTATGGTAGCTACTTCCCATTCTCTCTCAGAAGGAGAGTGGGGTTTCCCAAACCTCAGTTTAACCTGTCAGTGCCTCTTTCTTCCTTGGGCTATCCCAGTTCCAACTCTTACCTTTTTTTGCCAACCCAATTTGGATTCTCCATCTCCTTTCCAATTTTTCCAGGACAACCAATTCTCCAATTCAGCCTTTGGCAGTAGCTCTCCTAGCTTTGCTCCAAACTCCTTCTAAATTCTCCTTGCCATAGTAGCTCCGGGCACTGGTAAGAAGACTTAAAACAATCCTTGGTCTATCCCTGGAACCTCTCCCTATTTCATGAATACTCCCCCTAATCCATTTCCCTGGCAACTTCTCAGTACAGCTACAAAAATGTGCAAGTGTTTAGAGGCCATGAAAATGAGAAATTGCTGAAGTACATCCTCTTTGTGAGTAGAAACATTTGAGAATTAAGATTCCCATAGCAGTTTGCCTGTATCAATAACATAAATAACAATATACCTTCTCAGTCCATTAAATTCATTATGTGGCTATAACCCAGTGGAAAATTCCCTGCTTCAAGAGCACAGACTACTGTAGGTTGCTAGGCTCCAGGCTGGCACAGGTAGAATTGTGAAGTGTGTTAAATGAGTTGTTTTTCCTATCCCCTTGCACCACATCTCACCTGCCTTGTAGTTAATATGAATTCTTCATATTAACCACCACTAAACTGTACACTGAACTGACTGAACTGTCCCATGTGGCAGCCACATGTGGCCACTGAGTGCTTGGAATTTAAAGAGGTTTTTTTTTTTTTTTTAAGGCAGATTGTTTTAAAAACATAAAATAATTTCATTAGTATTTTATACATTAACTAGGTGTTTTAATTATATCACTTAAGGTATGTTGAGTTAGTAAAACATGTATTAAAGTAAACCTTACAAAAATTTTGTTTTGTTTTAATATGGCTGTGTAGCAAAGTAACTCCTTCAGAGAACACATAATCTCTTAAAGGTGATAGAAAGTCTTTATTCATCAGCCAATAGGCTACATGGGAAACTTGTCCAAATCATGTAGCTGTGAGCCTTGCTGTTCTTGACTTTCTATGCATAGAAGCTATATACAGATTGGCGCACTTCAATTAGAAGAACAGTTAGCCATAAGCAGAGCTACAGAAACCCAAAAATAAGTTTAAGACATGTAAGGACTTTCTCAGAACTATGGACTATAATATATTAGGTCTTTGTCTTATTTTTGCAGGTGTTGGGGTCTACATGCTGAGCTCTTAGGTTAGGATTATGCCTTGGTACCTCTAGCATAATGTCAGTTGTGCTAAGGCTGGGATGGGGGGTTGCTTAGCATAGTCACAGCTGCTAGAAATAAGAGGATTAAAGTAATGGACAGAGTTGCATCTGTAGCTCATGTTGAATTTCTATTGAGCACCAGTGCACTGGGCCCTGATATCCAAAGTTATCAGCAACTGAGTGTCGTCTGGAACAATCTGAAAGCAGAATATCAGCATCCAACCCAGGCTTCCAAATTAGAGTCTGCAACTTGACAACATTCATAGGAGTCTCCTGTGTATGCTAAAACTTGAAAATCACAGTTCAGAGTAAATATGTTTGACTAATGAATAAATATTTTTGACTAGTTGTGACACCACAATGTTGTGTCACCACAGTAGATTTTGGTGCCATCACAATGCTGCCCTGAACCAACACAGTGGTGAGTTGTAACATCCAAATCCTCAGTTGTTTGATCACACTGGTGCGTTGTGCAATCCTAGGACTGCGTTATTACCACAAGGCTCAATTGTGCCACCACAATGCTGAGCTGTGATGTTCTACCACCCTATTCACTGCCATCGCAAATTTCCATTGTGCCAACACAATGGTCCACTGTAATATCACAATGACACACTGGGACACTACAAGTATCCAGATGCAAGAACGACAAGGAACGACAAGTATCTGTTATGTCATCACATTGTTGCAAAATGACATCATAATGCTCCACTGTACCATCACAATACTCCATTATGATGTCATTGTGCCATTTTTATGACTCTAAAATGCTTCACTATGTCCCCACGATTGAGGGCTGTGACATCAAAATACTCCATTGTTTCATGAGACTGCGGCACTTGACGTCACAGCGCTATATTGTATTATCACCATACTTCATTGTGCATCACAATGATGATTTGTGACATCACCATACTGTAGGTGCTATCATAATGCCTCATTGAGCCATGGCAATGAATTTTTGCCATAATAATACTCCGTTGTGACACCACAAGGCTGTATTTGAACATCGCATTGCTTCAGGGAGCCAACACAATGCTGAGTTGTGATATGACACTGCTAGAATGTGCCACCATGATGCCTTATTGTGTGTGCCATCGTAACACTTCCCGATGCCGGCACACTTCTGATTGTGCAATCACAGCACTCCATTGTGCCATCAAAATGAGGTGTATGCTGTCACAGTGCTGAACTGTGAGATCATGGTGTTTGGAATATGTCATTCCAGTGTTGAAATGTGTCATCATGAGGCTCCTCTGTGTCATCACCATAATTCACTGTGGCCACTGCAATGCTGATTTGTGACAGCAAAATGACCCAGTGTTCCTTAGCAATGTACTTTTAGCTATCACAGTGCTCTATGGTGAAACAAAAATGCCATGCTGTGCCTTCACAGAACTGCATTGCCGCGGCACAGTGTTCTAGTGCATCAACCCAGCACTGAAACATGTGACACTGCAATAAGGCAGCCCAGCGCTGAACCGTGCCGTCACAGTGCTGGTTGGTGACATCACAATGGTGCCATGAGTCATCACAATGTTTCCATTTTCCCTCGGCAATGATGAATTGTGGCGTCACAATTAAGAATTGTAGCATTAATGCTGACCTTTAATATCACAATAGTGATTTCTGACATCACAATGATGAGTTATGACATCACAGTGGCCAACTGTAACATCAAACTGACCCACTGAGACTCACAAGGGTCCATCGTGCCATCAAATTGCTTCACTGTGATACCCCAATGCTCCATTGTACCATCACAATACCACAGTACGTCTGTATGCTACTCTGTGACCTTGCAATGCTTCATTACATCCTTACAATTGTGAATTGTGATGTCACCAGCCCCAGGTGACGTCAGGGCCCGAAGAAGGGTAGATGCAAGAACGACAAGGAAGGAATGAGTCAGGCATGGGGATGGGGAGTAGTTTTACATCCTGACTGACCGGCAGTCTGGGTACTTTGTTTATACAGAATTTAGTAGGCAGGGATAGATGTATATTGGTCCAAAACATAGATCATATCATTTTTGTTCCCGGACACGTTTAACTTCCTCTCGGTCATAAGTTTCATCCATTGTAAACCTTGACAGAACAGAATTATCTTTTACAATCAATTTCCCTGATCAATCACACAACAATATTTTAGTTTCAAGGGCATATTTTGCCAAAGCATGACAGCCTGTTCTCAAGCTCCTGCAGTTTCAAGAACACTAGTCAGAAAGAAAATCTTCAAGTTGGCCTGGGCAGATTGTCATCTCCCAAGCAGTGTATTATTAACTTTTAATAGTCAGAGTGATAATTGTCATTAGGCCCAAGAAAAGTCTTCACGCCAAAGCTGCTGCAGTTATTATTTAATTTCTGCCATAATCTATCATTTATATTTTATAAACTGTAGAAATTATTTATATGTCTTATCTTGGTATTCTTTTCTTCTTTAGCCATACAACACCAAGGTAGCCCTGAGTGAGTTTACTTTTTCTAAGAAAGGGAATTTTTAATATTTTATTCTTTTATCATTTATCCACATCATTCTTTGTCCATCTGTAGTAGGAAGCTTTTTATTTTATCTGCTGCCAACTTCTCTAGCCCACCGAACATTGTTTATCTTTTCCAGTTTACTTTGTTGTAATTATTTTGTTCCTGAGTAAGTGCAGGGGCAGATGTGCCAAGAGTATCTTTGAGTCAGAACCTCATAAGGAGGTCTCTGGCATAATTATTTGAGTCACAAATACCTCCAAGGTGTAAGGAAGACCTTCAAGAAGGCCCAGGTAAGAATGTATTTGTAAGAGCACAAGGGATAGCATAGTAAGGACATTCCTGGAGAAGCTTAGAAGCAATACTCCTAGGAGGAGGCATAAATGATTCATAAGAAAATTTCCATCGATCCAATACCCCCAAGTTGTACAAATAATAAAAGACCCCCAAGTATGTGACACATGGAGATCAAGGCCAAAAGAGTGGGAGACTGCACCACAGCGACTGCATCACTCGGCTCATCTTCACTGGGTCTTGGTCAAGCAGCTGTGCTGCCTTTATGATTTTCACTGTCTCCATCAGAAATGGCTGTGCCAACAGTGTTTCACTGTTACATCAGAATGCAGCATTGTGACATCACAGTACTGCATTGTGATATTACTATGCTTCACTGCACCATCACAATGCCTCATTGTGCCACTCAATGCACTTTTTTTCCATAATAATGCTCCACCCTTCCATAATAATTCTCCATTATCTTGTCCCAATGCTGAATTATATCAGCGCTCCATTGTTCCATCATAATTTTGCCTTGAGACATCACAATTTTCCATTGCGACATTGCAATGGAAATGTTGCCTTATATCAGTATGCTGCATTTTTACCTCACTTTAATCCATTATAATATTGTGGTGGTTCCATAATGCTATTTTGGTGACCTGTGGAGCAATGTGTTGTCACAATTTAGTAGTCAGACTACACAAATAATTCAGCATGGTGAGATCACAGTGCTACATCGCAATATCACAGTAGAGCTTTGTGGTGTCAGAATGAAAGCTGTTATAGTGCAACAAGGCATTGTAGTGGCATGTGGTACATTTTCCTGGCACAATAGGGCATTCTGATAAAACACTGAAACATTTCACAACGTAGAAATGTGGTAGCACCTGAAGACTTGAGACATTATAACTAGGCATTGTAGTGACACAAAGAAAAAGCATCCTGACATCACAATGTAATTTGTGACATCACCATTCAGCATTGTGACTTCACAGTGCTGTACTGTGCCCTCCCACAGAGCTTCACAATGCTCCATCACAGTGTTACGATGTGACATCAAAGTGCTTCTTTGTGACAGAATAACATTCCATTGTTCCAAAATGCTGACTTGTGTCATCACAATGATGAATTATAGTATCATGTTACTCATTTGTACCATTCCAATGATCCATTGTTCTATCACAAGGTTGCATTGTGACATCATGACACTAAATTGTGCCATAATGACGCTGAATGTGACATTACATTTTATCAAAATATAATGAATTCACCATGCTGCACAGTGATACACGATCCACTATGCCATCACAATTTCACATTATGACATAACAGTGCTCCATTGTGCCATCACAATGCTGAACTGTGACTCACAATGCTGAATCACAACATCACAGAGCTGAACTGTGACATCACATGCTTCACTTTGCCATCACAATGCTTTACTGTGCCAAAACAATGCAACACTGTGACAACACAATAATGTATAGGTTCATTAAAATGCTGTGTTATGCCATCACAATGGTTAGTTGTGACATCACATTGCTCCATTTTGCCATCAAAATTATGTGCAGAGACATCACGATGTTGCATTTTGCCATCACAGTGCCTCATTGTGACATGACATGACATTGTCCCATTGTACAGCATTTTTTGCCATCACAATGCTCATTACATCATAGTATTCCATTATGATATCATCATGTTGATTTGCAAACCCACGGTGCTGCTTTGTGCCATCACAGTGTTGAATTGTGACATCACATTGCTCAATTGTATCATCACAATGCTGCATTTATATTATTAAAATGTTACACTGGGGCCTGAGATATGGTTTAGTCAGTAAAGTCCCCGCATCCAAGTTTAACCATCTGTGTTTGAGTCCTGGGACTCAAATGATAGAAAAAAAAAAAAAAAAAAAAACAGTTCCTCCAAGTTGTCTTCTTACCTTTACATGTGCTACCATGAAAATTTTCAATATTATTCTGTGTTGTTTTTAACTGATGAACTCTGTTGTTATATATCAATGACTGGGTGTAACCATTTTCCCTTCAAGGATTATTACAAAAGCGGCCGTGCCAAAGCTAGTGATTTCTAAACCTGAATTTGTTGACAATGCAGAAGCAGCTAGTTAACACACTGCTTCCTGCACCCTCAGTAGGCTGAAGGTAGCAGGCTCTGGAAATTTGCATTAACCAAGCTTCCAAGTAATTCCAATGCTACTGGAGCAAGGACCACACTTTGAAAACCACACTGTAAGATAACAGCTTACAGTTCAGCTTACAGTTCTGGCTGCCCACCTTCAGAATCATGGAGGAGTTTTTGTGTTGTTTTTGTTTTTGCTTTTGCTTTTTTAAGCACCAGTCCCTGTATCTCATTCAAGACCAATCACATCACAATTTGCTGTGGGCCCCAGGGGCATTGATGTGAGGTCCACAGTAATTCTAGTATGCAACCAAGCAATCTTTACATTACAGAGACACAGCTATTCCTTAGGTGACCTTGCCAGCGACCTTTGAACATGTGTTAGAAAACAAACGTATTTATAAACTAGCTTGCAAGTCCTGTGAAAGAGCTGGTGCACCTGAACACACCCACGACGTTTTTCAATGGAATTTCTATTATGTTCTCAAATGAAGAGAACACATAGAGAGGTTAACCATGCAGGAACCATGGAGTTAGCCTGGCTAACTGCCTTGAAAGGCAGTCAGGGGTTGTTCATGTTAAAGTCTATGGATCCTGGGGCACTGTGTACCTTTTAGTTCCTGAGAAAACAACACACTCCTTTGAGCAGCAAAGCCTGATATCAGGGTGTTGAATGTTTCTCTGTTCCTTAAGAAGTTAAGGAAGCATGGACACTTGACAGGACGATTGGTCTTAGACATTACTCTGTGTGCCCTGTATAATTTCCAAACATCATTGTGTTAGTGTTTAGGCAGCCTGCTTCTGGGTTGCCCAGCAACCTATGATGTCATCATGTGTCACCTGCCAGGTAGGTGGTTATGTTGCTCCTTAAAAGAACCAACCCGCCACTTTGTCTCTCTCTTGGCTTTTGGCTCTTGCCCTCTCTTGTATCTTGCCCTCTCCCCTTTCTCTGTCAGCGCACCTCCCACTCTTCCCCCTATCCTGTCTTGCTCTCTCCCTCTCTCTCTCTTCATCTCCATCTAATAAACCTCTTTCGTATAAAATCTGCTGTGCGCATCATCATCATCATCATCTTATTTGGTCCTAACACATTGTATACTAGCTGTATTGTATGCAGCTGTATTGATCCTAGTGATTGTCATTATTCCATAGATGGCCAACACAAAAGGAACTCAGTGGTATTTGGAAATTTTTTTTGTCTCATACTGTTTTGTTTAGGTATTTTTTTAACATCACCGATTGCTTGCATGTTATAATTTCTGCGTTACTTTATTTTGTTCTTATTTGGTATTTTCTGTTTTGGATTTTTGTTGTTGTTTGGTTTTTTTGGTTTGGGGTTGTTTTTTGTTTTGTTCTGTTTTTGTTGTTGTTGTTTTGCTTTTCTTTGTGTTTTGGGGGGGTTGCTTCTGTTTTTGTTCTTTGTTCTTTGGGGTTTTTTGTTTTTGTTTGTTTGTTTGTCTGTTTGATTTCCTAAAAGAGAAAAAGAAAGAAGGCATGGAGTTTGTATGAATGGGAACATAGGGAGGATCCGGGAGGAAATGGAGAGGAAAATAATATATATTTTTAATATATATTTTTTAAATACTCATTTTCAACTTCATGTCCAAACCACAATGAAGCATCATCTCAGACTATGGTATATGATAATAAAAGAGAATCCTATGCCCTCACTGTGGCCATGGCAATTCACACAGTTACAATGGAAAGGAGTATGTAGGCTGCTCAAAATCTTTTAAGTGGAGCTACCTTCTGATTCATCTATCTCATGTCTAGGTATATATCATAAGGAACTGGAATAAAGATCTTGACAAGATGTATATACTCTCATGTTCCTTGTGGTATTATTTATACTAGCTAAGATATAAATGCACCTGCTGATAAAGACATAAAATGTAAGAAGTATAGGGTGTGTGTTCATGATTCAGCATTACAAAATCAGCTCCTCCACTTTGTGGCAATGTAGATGGAATCAAGTCTATTCACATTGTTTCAATATTTTTCATTGAAATAAACCAGACACAAAAAGGTAAAACTACTTGATGATTTCATTTATATAATATGAAATGTAAAATAGTCAAACTCAAAAGCAGAAACTAGAACCCTTGTTGGCAAAGTCTAGTGTATGTACACTTTATACTTTTCAAACACCAACTTTATTTAAGGTTCTTAAATCCCTTTACCTCCCTTCCAACCCCTAACCTTAGGTAGGAGATTAGTAGGAAAAGGGGTTGTAGACCTCTTTTACCTACTTCCTGTTGATAAGGGTAGATAGGTTCTTTGGGGATTACCAAACTCAGTCCTCGGGATACCAGCAGTCTACTCAAACAACAAGCCAGCAGCAGCAATGCACATCAGCAGCAGCAGAATGATTCAGTAGAAGTGGCTAGACTCCCACCCTAAGGGCATGAGTCCACCAAAGTGGCAAAACTCCACCAAAGCAGTCCCAGAAGTTCTCTGGAGTAGTTTTCTTTGCAAAGCCCAACAAAGGATGTGAACAGTCGCAAAGAATAGCAATGCAAAAGCACAGAGAAGCAGAAAATGTTGTCTCACTGTCTGTGAGCTTCTTAGAGTCCACACAAGGATGTTTTCCAACTCACAGAAACCATGCCCCTTGCACTAGGCAGTTTTCAGCTGACCAACAACACGCACCTTTTCAAGGATGGCTGTTTTCAGCAGGGGCAAAACATCCCCACATCCCACATTTGGCACTCAAACAAAAAAATATAGTCACATGACACAACTGATTCCCAGAGAAACCAAAAATTTCCACTTTGGTCTAGAGCTAAGATGATTGGCAGGAGGTGTCAGTTAAAAGCAAAGAGTCAGGTAAGGGGATAACTTCTACTCAAGAGCATACCACCTGTAGCAAATAATACTCCGTTGTATTCTTGAAATTTGCTAAGGGGATAGATCTTATGTTACTCTATTCTTACCACAAAAACAAGTAGATAAATAAAATAATGTTAACAGTAACAAAGGGAATAGGAGGAGCCTTTGGGAAGTGGTGGATACATTCACTACTGACATGGTGGGGATGAATTCATGTGTACACTTATCCCCCAAATCATAAGGGAGTATATTTTAAATTTGTAAAGCTTTTTTATAAGTCAACAGTGTCTCAATGAAGTAATTTAAGAGAAAAACATAAAAAAATACCACTGATTTTCTCTCACATGCAGATTGTGTGTGTGTGTGTGTGTGTGTGTGTGTGTGTGTGTGTGTGTAAAGGGAGTCATGAGAGGAGAAGAGAAGGAGACTGTTAGGGGTGAGAAGGAAAAGGGGATAACCAAATACAAAGACAGAAGAACAAAAGAAGTGCAGTTGAGAGGGGATCAGCAGGAATGGGGCAGTGATTGGAGGAGGGAGTGGAAGAGAATAAGAATGAGGTATTCGTGAAAACAACACAATAAAACCTACTATTTTGTATGCTACTTTTAAAAACTAATTAAAAATAAACGGTGGAAAGTACCCTTTCCATTGCACAGAACATATTTTGGTTACGCTCACTCCCAATCAACTTCAAAACAGCTGTAGAATACTAACTGTTACTTCTCTTCACTGTGCTCATTTGGAGAGGATGTCATGTGGATTCCTGATGAATTCACAATTACCCACCCTCTCCTTCTCTGCATATCTCTTATTTGCATCACAGCTCTGATAGGTATATGTCATGTGGGTGGTAATGAAGAAGCAATGAAGCAACCCAACAGAACAGCCAGAGTCAGCCAGAAAACAGAAGCCTGGGTTGAGGACAAACACACAGGGTATCAGGTGTGCCCAGATTTCAGCTGTCCTGCAGAGAAGTGGATTGGGAGGGCTGATAGCATTCACTCTATGACTGTTTGAACAAGCAAAGAGAAGCTGTCTGTCCCCTTGCCTGCTTCCTCCCACACCATGCAATTTGTGCTCCTGTTTTATGCATTTTCCTTTGCTTACCTAGATAATGAAAGGATATGCTATTTCTATTCTCCTCTTCTGTGTTTGTAGTGCAATTTTAGCTCTATCAGCTGGCACAGTTTGACCAGGGTCCAAATTCAAGAGTTCCTTTTTCACTTTGAGCTTGTAAAGAACCATTTTCTAGGATCTGATAGGACCATCTGAAATCAATTATTCTGTTGGAAAAGGAGTATTTTGCTCAAAGTTCCACAGACTACATGGTAGCATGTTGCAAAAAGAAAATGTTACACTGGAATGAAACATGAGGGGGGGGGGCTCCTCAAATAGCAGGAACTGTCCTAGAAGCCACACATCTACCTTAATGCGTGTAACCCTTACAGCTCTGAAACAGTCAACTGCCCATTGCAAAAATTAGGGAACTAAGACACAGACTGCTTAAGTTAAATTGTTTGAGGTGGCACAAGAGTAAACCAGGACAAAAACTAAGGTCGCCTGCCACTACAGTCCATCACCTTCCGTGTTGTAGAGACTCTTGGAAATCATCTGTACAGCAAGGACAGCCACCACACAGAAAACATAGGAAACGTGGGGGTCACATCCCTGTGTTTCAGAGCGGTGTGGCTCTCCTTCTTTACTACCACATATAACTTTGCAGAATACACACAAGCATCTGTAGATACTGTGAATACCCTCTATGCAAAGCTCTCCAGGTATTTGCACTGATTACATCTATTCAAGGTGAAATTGCTGGCTCAAACACTATTTAGTTTCTTTCTAGTTAATTCCAGATAATTCTTGAGAATGGTTAATTCAGCTCCTAACCCCACCATAAATAGAGAGCCCTGTTCGCTCACAGTTGAATCACTGCATATTATCTTTTTAAATCTTTTATTTCACTTTAATGAAGAAAGTAAATTTTATCATTACTTCAGTCATTTGTATTTCCCACATAAAAAGTCACAACAGGCAAGCTTTGTTGTAGAAATCCCTTATTCACACTATTAACCTCTTCATCAACTCTACATTAACATATCTAAGTATTACAAATCTTGCCTATATTTGAAATTAAAACGTATGTATGCCCCTTCTTCTTCTTTCAATTTTAATAAGACAATTTTTAATTGCATGTGTCCTCTGTAAATATAAGCAAGTAGATTATATTTGCTTTGCAATCAGAAAGGCTTAGTCTCTTAATAGGGAGGGTTTAGCCACTTTCAGTCACTCTTGTACCTGGCATGTGTCTTTATTACACATCCCCTGGTGTTCTAGAAGCACTGACAGCATAGTTACAATAGTGTCGTTTATATTTTCTAAAGTACTTTGAGCTGAATTTCTCTACCTATAAATATTTAAATGATTAACTATCCTTACAGTGAACCCAGTTTAGACATACTTGGTGCAAATTATAAACTATTGCTTTCCTGATGAGCTAGACTTTCATTCTTGGTATTTTTCAACTGCTATGACTTTCTGCCCTATTCTTTTTTTTCAGAAGGGCTATTTTGACTTTTGCATCAGGTTTGATGATCTGGCTGTCTGTTTTCTGTGTCCCACTATGCACTCCTATCCTTCCTCCTGCTCCCACAAAGCAAGCAGGGAAACAGGAGGCTGATTAAGGAAGCTGGCTTCATGCTTGCTAAAGAAGAAAGGTCGGTCATTCCTGAGGAAATCCTCGGGACCTGCACAGGATGAAGGGACTTAGCAAAGGGAACTTTGAGAATTTGGGGAGATGCCTGTCCTACAGCTGTTCCAGGGCAGAAGTCACTGAAAAAGGTCTTGACAGGAATGAGTCTAAACTTATAATCAAGAAAGTTAGGGATATATAGGTGCTCTCTTCTTGGCAATATAGTGTTTAGTCACTGAGAAAATGGCAGGTGATCTGATCAATCTGTAGATCTGAATGAGCTGTTTTCTTTCAAATACCAGGGCTCAGTCCTGATCTTAATAACTTTACACACTGTGTCCCTGAAGAGTATTTCGATTACCACAGAAATCTTAATTTTTACTCCATCTATTTGTGGTTGGTATATGTCTTCTGAAATTGTTGGAAATGAAGAATGCTTTGTGGGTTACTGAATATATGACCATTATCTTTTCTTATTAATCCCACCTCATGTGGCATTTATACTGGGGTATAAATCTTTGTCATGGCCCTTCCCTAATCTGGTAAGTGTTAAATTCAGTTGCCAGAGATAGAGGGAAATGTGTATGTGCATGTTTCATGTACACGTGTGTGTGTGTGTGTGGTGTGGTGTCTGTGTGTGTGTGTGTGTGTGTGTGTGTGTGTGTGTGTGTGTGTGTAGGGGCTAAAGGCCAGCCTCACATGCCTTCCTGAGTCACTTTCCTCCTTGGTTTTTGACACAAGTTCTCTCAGAGCCTGGGGCTCACAGGTTCGGCTAGGATAGGAGAAGAAAGCTAGGCTAGACGCAAGGATCCTCCTGTCTCTGATTCCAGTGTTGGGACTACTGATACTCACCCACATCACTGCAACTGCCTTCAGTTTTGCTTTGTGTGGTATGTCAGAATGGAGATTCGAATTCAGGTCCTTCTGTTTGTGCAAGCACTTTTCTTACTAAGGCATCTCTCCAGCTCCAGATAACAATGTTTGAATCCATTAGTTACTGTTATTATTATTTTCTGAATACTTGAAAATTTATTTTCTTTTTACTTTCAAAAACTTTGTTGTTACACAGTTTACATACAGATTTTTTAATACTGTTTGAAATACAAGAGGCCATTTATCTATATACAAATGTATCTATTCAACTCAGAACATTTTAACCATTGCTGTTCTATTTGATATGCTTTCCTGAACATATACCTGCAATTCCCAGATTCACTTATCAACCTGTTTGCTAATTCCTTCCTCTTCTGCTTCTCTCATCTTGCTCTTCCCCTTCATCCCCAAGCTTCTGTATTTCAATTGTCAGTAGCAGTTACTTCTAACTTCCCTGAAGACAGCAGCACACAGACAGACAGGGCACTAGAGAGGTGCCTGAGAGTTCTACGTTGGTATCTGCGTCCTTCAGGAAGAGAGAGCGACACTGGAGCTGGCTTGAGCACCCACCCCAGCGACATACTTCCTCAACAAGGCCACACCTCCTAAGCCTTGTCAAGTAGCCTCACTTCCTAACGGCTAAACATTCAGATCCATAAGCTTATGGGGGCCATTCATTCAAACCACTGCATGGTGAAAGGCGTAACGTCATGGCAGGGAGGGCGTGATGGAGTGAAGTGTAGCACCTAATGGTGGGCAGGAAACAGAGATAAACAGGAAAGAACTAGAGATAAGATACTCTTCAAAGCAACACCCAGTGACCTAGTTCCTCCAACAAGCCCCTCCCTATTAAATCTCCACTCCCACCCAATAACATCATTGAATAATACTCCATCAGTGGACTAGCCCACTGCTGGGGTAAGTGCCCTCAACTCCATCAGGTGGCAACCATGACTTTAATCCGTGAACTTTGGGGCAAATTTCAGGTTCAAACTATAATAGAACCTAGTGCCTAATGCCTTGCATTAGTAGGTGGGACAAAGTAGTATAAAGTAGTATAAAGTGAGCTGACTTGTCTCTCCTACCATATGTGGATGAAAGGGAGGAGTCATTCTGAACCAGAACAAATCCTCACCAGACACCAAATCTGCTGTTTTCACCTCAGACTGCCTCACCACAGGAATTGTAAGCAATTATTTCTAATAAGTTACATCGCCTGCATTTTTTAACCCAAATGGACTGTGAAAAATACCCACTACATGCCAACACTGTGCAAACCTCTCAAACCTACACAATAATTCTGCAAAATAAACAAGGTTATCTACAGTATAGAGGAGAAAATTAGACTCAGAAAGAACAAACCTCTTTGCCAAAACTGTTAAATGGGAGAAATAAGATTCTATCCCCAATCCATCTGTTTCTTTTCTTCAGGCAAAGATACCCCTACCAGCAGATGTCCTCTTTTTCTAAATTCATAGTTTCCTAGAAATTATTTGTGTGGACAGATAAAGAAATATGCAATAGTAAAAGAGTTTTCTATGGCCATAATAAAAATCACTTTTGTAGAAATGACACTCAGACCCTGGATCTCTATGATAGAAGGGTCTCTATGATAACAAGGGTCGTGGTATTTTCCTTGATTTCTATTTCTCAAATAAGGTCTGTTTCTTGAGACCTGGAAGCATGCCCATCAGAAGGGAAAGTGAGTGGGATCATTTCACCTACCTTCTATCAACAAGCCTTGCTGCAGTCTAAGTGTAATGCCTTTTCAGGATGTTATTTTGTACTTCCTCAGTCAATTTTCCTGCAAACATAGGAAAGATCATGTCAGAGGGCTGTGGATCTGATGTTATTTTTAAGTATTGCAATTTCCCAGAATTAGGCCCAATTAGGAGGTCTGTGAGTGCAAGGAAATACGGGCGACCCTGCCCCTCATTTCCTCACACAGGCTTCACAGGCTACAGAATCATAACCAAGAAGATCATTAAAATCAAGGAAGACGAATTGGCTACAGGTGTGCAGCCATGATTTCTAAACTACTCTGTGCATTAAGCTGAGGTTAATTGGAAGAGTTGGAGGACACCAAACTCCTTCTCTGAGTAAAAGAAATGACCCCTAAGAGTGTGTCATCAAAGGCGACGGAGGACTGATGGTCACTCATCCATGTTGTACTTGTGGTTAAAACTGTGTCTATTCATGTGTGCTCTCGTAATTTTCTAACTGAACCACAGAATTTGGAGAGAAGTAACTAGAATCCAAATTCAGCTTTCCCTTTCAAACATGAATACATACATCAGATATTTTCAGATATTTTTCTTAGAGAAAATATTAATTGAATAAAGAGACTACTGAAAGATCAGACTATAACCTGAGTTGTAAATTAATAGCTTAGACCATTAAAAGAGAAGGTTCATTCATTAGTGGGCTAAACACTAAAAAGAACATATTTCATTTTTTTCCTAGGCACTTGATGAAATATTGATACTTGAGCATGCTCTGAGAAAGAACACTTCCTTAACTCAGCCCTTTAATGACTGAAGCACACTATTTAATTCCGAGGAGTCCTGTGATCTGCCCTTTATGTTCTTGCTCGTCACAGTTCTGCTCTTGCAACTATAAGTTACTAAGAATATTGATGGAATTACACAGCTGCTCAGAGCTGAAACCCTCTGCCCAGAACCTGCGCCTGGCCTGGAAATCGCCCGTCATCATTGTGTCGGTCATTTGTGTGCATGTCTGCCAGGGAGCAGCCATCATTTGGTGCCAGATTTAGCAGGTGCTCTGCTCTTGTTCCAAAGTAGAGAGAGAGTCTCTTTAAAAATATCTATTTTCCTTGTTCACCCAGGCACCGCATTATTCTGGGAATGAATGCATTTCTAGTGACAATAAGAGATGTGTATATTTGTTTATCTTTGCACCATTTCATGCTCAAAAAAAAAGATAAAATGATTTGTTTATGCCACAGCTTGAGGTGAAAAATACAACTCAATGTCTGAGACACTGTACTCCACAGATGCTGGAGGGAGAGAGTCGAGCGAAGTAGCTTGGACTCTTTCCGGGGAGTTACACTGAAAAATCCTCTGTGCCCCAGGCACCTGGCTTACTTTTAAGTTTCAGGCATTTCTTGGGCATGCCTATTTATTTTCTTGACACTCTTCCTTACCTTAGTATCAGACAGGAGTAATTTGTCACAATTTATTGAAAACTGGATCTTTAGCTGGAGGATAAGTGTAATTAAGAAAGTTTTTTTTAATTAAATTATAAAGTAATGGTGTCCATATTTGTTATTCATACATGATTGATTTTCCTGCACTATCTCTTCTCCTTGCCCTTCCCTGCTTTCTCTACTGTTCCCTATTACCTCCTCCATTCTTCCCTTCCTCTTTATTCTATAGTCTTCCCTTCATCCCCTCCCTTAGAAACCTCTTTCTTTCCAGTTTCATTGGCCCCTTCTAGTTTCCTAGTATTTGTCCATAACTACGCTGCCTGGTCACACAATTCTTACAGTTACTAGAATCTGCCAGCCAAGGACAGTACATGGAGAGGACCTAAAACCCCGGCCCAGATGTGGCCCGTAGAGTCAGTCTCCAAGTGGGTTTCCTAGTCATGGGAACAGGGGCTTTCTCTGGCATAAACTCAGTGGCTCATCTCTCCCTGGGAGGTGCAGCCTTGCCAGGCCACAGAGGAAGACAATGCAACCAGTCCGGATGAGATCTGATAGGCTAGGGTCAGATAGAAGGGTCAGAACTAGGGGAGGAGCCTAGGGGGAGAAGAGGGAGGGAAGGTTGGATTGAGAGGAGATGAGGGAGGGGGCCACAGCCAGGATACAAATTGAATAAATTGTAATAAAGTATAATAATATTAACAATAAATCCAAAATTCATTTAAAAAAGAAAGAGAGAGAGAAAGAACATGAAGTATTTGTCTTTCTCAGCCTGGGTTCAAATAATGTTTTCCAGTTTCATCCACTTGCCAGCAAGCTTCCTAATTTTATTTTTCTCTGTAGCTGAATAAAATCCCATTGTGTATATGTACTACATTTCATTATTCATTCATCATTTGATGGACATCTAGCCTGGTTCCATTTCCTGGCTGTTGAGAAAAGAATATCAATAAGCATGTTTGAGCAGGTACATCTGTAGTAGGTTAGAAAGTCCTTTGGGCATATGCCCAGGGATGCTAATATCTGGGTTAGGTGATTCTTTAACTTCTGCAAAGCCTCCGTGCTGATTTCCATAAAGCTGCTACACCAGGTTACACACTCACAGGTTACAGGCTCGTTCCTTTCTATTCTGTGGAAAGGTTCTTTTTTTTTTTTTTAATTATCTTTGCATCCTTGTGGTAGCCCCGTCCCTCCCCACCTCCCAGTCTCGCCCTCCCTCCTTCCTCTTCCCCTTCCCCTTTTCCCTCAGAAAAGGGAGCTCCCTTTCCCATCTACCCCAGCTCATCAAGTTGCATCAGGACTGAGCACATACTCTTCCCCTGAGGCCTGGCAAGGCAGTCCTGCCAGGGGAATATGAACAAAGAGCTGTCAAGTGAGTTCATGCCCGAAGCTGTCCCCACTTCCCTTACTAGAGGACACACATGAAGCCTAAGCTGCCCATCTGCTACATCTTTGTAGGGGACCCAGGTCCAGTTCATGCATGGTCCTCAGTTGGTGCTTCAGTCTCAGCAAGCCCTTCCGGGCCCTGCTTAGTTGGCTCTGTTGGTCTTCTTGTGGAGCTCCTGTCACCTCCGGGTCCTTTTCTCTTTTCTCCGACTTTTCCACAAGACTCCCAAAGCATCGCCCAATGTTTGGCTGTAAGTTTCCGCATCTGTTTTAAGATGCTGATGGATAAAGCCTCTCAGAGGAGAACTCTATCAGGATCATCCTGAGTGAGGTAACCCAGACCCAGAAAGACACACAGAGTATGTATTCACTTAAAAGCGGATTTTAGCCATTTAATACAGGATATGCATACTACAAGGCACAGACCCAAAGAAGATAAATAGCATAGAAGATCCAAGGGAATAAGCATAAATCTCACTGGGAAGAGGAGCTAGAATAGACAGAGGTAGTGGCTGAAGAGAGGGAACAAGGTAGGAGAAGGAGCATAGAGAGTTAAGAGGGTGGAGATCAGACCTGGAGAGCAAGGGCGAGAGGACAGAAGGCCTCTAGAGAAAAGAGAAACAGATGGTGGGGACATCTCTGCGAAAAGCTGGAGACCTAAGTCAGGGTAGGCCTCTGGGACAATACGAGGAGGATTCAAGCAGAGACTCCTAGTAGCAGAGCTCATTGAGACTGAAGTTACACCCTCTAACTAGACTAGTCTCCTGAGGGAGGGGAACACCAACCACCCACAAAAACTTTACAAAATGTGTAGGGATAAAGATAAAGCAGACAGAGCAGAGAACTGAGGAATGCCAACCAATGACCCATCCTATTGGAGAGTGCCAACCCCTGGCACGACGAATGATACTTTGCTAAGCCTGCAGACAGGTGTCTGTGGAACAGTTTGAGAACTGTTGTTATTAGGTCTTCCTTGACAGTTTGGTAGAATTCAGCACTAAATCTATCTGTTCCTGGACTTTTATTTGTCTGCCTTCCTTGTTCACCCACGTTATTGTAGGAATGAAGGCATTTCTAGTGACAATACAGTACTGTGTGTTTGCTTATCTTTGCACCATTTCATGCTCAAAAAAAAAAAAAAGGACAAAAAGATTTGTTTGTGCCATAGTGTGGGGTGGAAACATAACTCAATGTCTGAGATACTGTACTCCACACATTTTTAAACTAATTTTTAAAGGACACTTTTAATTATTGCTTTAGTTTCATCATTTGTGATGGGTATATCAATCACTTTCAAGGCCCAACATTTATCTTTCTATGCATTCCTAGCTTGCAGGGTTACCAACAACAGACAGATCTGATGTTATTTTTGCCATCTCAGCCTCTGTATGCTATTTGGCAATTTTCTTTTATAAATTTTTGTATTTTTATATTCTTTATATTTTGACATCTTGACTCTGATATATTGGGAAGAGATTATTCTCTGGTCACATCTTTTTGAAGTACTAGATGCTTCCTGTATTTTGATTTTTTTTTCCAGCTTTGGAAACATTTTGGCTATAATTTCAGTGAGAAGTGTGTATGAACTATTATCTTTGGGTCATCTCTCTCTTACATCCCACGAGTGAACCCAGACTTCTTGGAGCTTTGCTGGTGTTCATTAATTTTTTTCATACGTGTGTATTTTTGTGTGTTATTGTCTTGACCATGTCCGCTATCCTGATACTCTTTCTTCCGCTTGGTCTTTGTTGATGATGTTTTCTGTTGTATTTTTTACTGGGTCTTTTCCAGAATTTCCAGAAATTCTGCTTAACTACTTTCAGTGTTTCTCTTTCCTTGCTGAAATTTGCCTCCATACTTTTACATTTTTCCTGAAGAATATTGAATCTTTCATTCACTTTGGTAACTTTCAGGTTCCTCTTCTGTGTCTTGTGTTATTTGAATCCTCTAGTTGGTCTTTGAACCTTTTTTCAACTCTTTTATTAGTTTATTTATTGTGTGTGTGCATGCCTATGGAAGTCAGAAGACAACTTAAGGAAAGCACTTCCCTTTCTACCATGTGAGTTCCAGGTTTTAAACCTGTATCCGCAGGCTTATCACCTGTGTCTAAGCCCACTAAGCCCTCCCACCCTCTGTTCTTAAACCTTTAAAAGCTATCCTTTTGGGCTGGAGAGATGGCTCAGAGGTTAAGAGCATTGGCTGCTCTTCCAAAGGTTCTGAGTTCAGTTCCCAGCAACCACATGGTGGCTCACAACCATCTATAATGAGATCTGGTGCCCTCTTCTGGAGTGCAGGTCTACATGCAGGCAGAATACTGTACACAAAAGAAATAAATATTTTTTTAAAAAAATGAGTTAGCCTTTTGCTGGCACTTTAGTTGCTGCATCATCTTTGTTTTCTGATGTTGTGAAGCTGTCAGTTTGTGGAGCTGTCATAGTGGAGAGTTGTGTTTTGTCTTTCTTTGCTTTATTTCCTACAAATGTGGGACGTGGGTGTCCTCTGGTTTGTGTGGTTCCCTCCCTTTCCCCCACAGTTATTGCTTGTTTGTTTTGTTTTATATGAGTCCTCCAAGTGGGTTTTCTTTGCTTGGATTTGTATTCTGGGGGGATATTGACTCTAATAAAACTATCATGGTGGGGGCTGGAGAGATGGCTCAAAAGTTAAGAGCCCTGGCTGTCCTTTCAAAGGTCCTGAGTTCAATTCCCAGCAACCACATGGTGGCTTACAACCATCTATAATGAGATCTGGTGGTCTCTTCTGGCCTGCTGGCTCACACACAGACAGAATACTACATTAGTATTCTTTAAAAATAAATAAAATCTTTAAAAATAAAATAAAATAAAACTATCACAGGCTGACAAATGTCTCAGTGTTAGCTGTAAGAAAGATACTATACTCCTGCGCCCTATGAGATTTGTAGGCAGATGCACTGGAGTCCTGTGGTTCTGTCTCCGTTGACAGAGTTCTATTGTTCTATTGCTCTGAGGTTCCTAAGCAGTTGACAGCCAGTTTCCAGCTCAGCAGGAAATGACACCAGCTCCTGCTTCAATGGCCCTCTGAGCAGCCTGCTCCCACTTGTCTGCTCTCAGACCTCCAGTCTTGTTCTTGGCCTGCTCACTGTCCATTGCACCGTTGCCCAGTGGCCCTGCTGGCTCACCCACAGGAGACAGTGTCCATATGGCTGTCACTTGACAGTAGTTTGGCAAGCAAAACTTTCTGTGCCAACACAGTCTCTTAGCTTCTGGCCTGCCATCCATGCTCTTCTGAGCATCCTTCTGCACAATCCACCTCAATGGCTTGGCCATTGCTCAAGCCATTTCATCCACTACAGATTGAACTGCTCATCATTTTACAACAGTCTGTCTCATTTAAATCTCAACTCAAAATTCACCTCTGTAGTGTGAACTTTTCCTGAGGAGATGAATAAACATCTACTAACTCCAGATAGTGTACTAATAACAGACCAAAATGATCATTTCATAACACTCGGTTTGCCGGTTTGCCGCAGCAATGAGTTTAGACTAGTCAGCAAAGACAGATTGCAAGTGGCTACACCACCGAAGAAAGTCTCTCTCACAGCAACGACTAACTGGCACTAAATTCTCAAGGAGGAGCGGAGCCACCTGAGCCCCTTTCCCCTCCACAGCAGAACATTAATGGCCCCAATTGTGTGCAGGTGTTGTGTGAGTAAACGTGGCTACTGAGAGTTCAAGAGGACAACAGCCATGTCACCCCCAGAGAACAACTTTACATAGCAATCCACCCCTAGAGACACTCATCTCTCCCTATTTGCCTGTGCTGGGGGGTGGGGGTATTCCTAGTCTCCTTCCTTTTTAGGTGCTTTGATGATCATGTTCTGTGTCTTTCCTTAATTGTGAATGCCTTCATGACAGCACCTGTTCTGGCTTTTGGATACACTCCTTTCTCTGCCCTTTGTTAAGGAAATTCAGCTCTTGAGAAAACCAAGCAGGATTCAGAAAGTTGAAGAATTCCAGCTTTTTGTTTGTTTGGTTGGTTGGTTGGTTGGTTAGTTTTGGTTCTTTGTTGTTGTATGTTTGTTTGTTCATTCGATTTTTAGACAAGCTCTCACTTTAGCTCTGTTCTAAAACTCTCTATATAGGCTTCAGACTCACAGAGAATTCAATTTGATCTGTGTCTCACTAACAAGCTTTGGGATGAGAACCATGCCTGCATATTCTGTGTCTCAGGCTTCGCTCTGCTTTTCCAGTGCAACAATAGGCTCTTCAAGGGAAAGATGTGGCTTGGTAAAAAACAACCATGATAGGTTGTCTTTGTATTTTATCCTTGTACAGAGGAGAAAATCAAACACTGTCCTGCTCCAAGTTCTCAAATACTACTACTAAAAGAACTCAGGAAGAGCTAAATAAAGGCAAGTAGTGGATGCAATTTTTCTCCAGTGTAATGGAAAGCCAGTAGAGTGCTTTAAGCAAGGCCAGGGCTTGCTTAATAGCCACTCAAGCTGTTAAGTGGGGAGCACACACTAGGAGTGGAGGACTGTGAGGGCCTGCGAAGTGACCCACACTAGGATGACTCAGACCATAACAGTCTTTACCAAGAGAGTGTTGAGAAATAATTGTTAAGACTATACAGGTGGAGAATTACAAAGTTAAATGCATCTTTTTTTTTTTTTAAATCAGCCTTGGAGAAAGAAAGCTCTTAAGAATAGAACTGAACGGAGAAACCTCTGCATTTCTGTAGTATTTGTGTTTGAGAAAACCAGGCAATATCCATTGGATCTAAAAGAGCAGGTCAGCTTGTGTTTCCGGGCTCTGACGTTTGACTTATGTCCTTATAATGATGGATGGGACTCAGGGGAGCTCCTTATCTATTGGGTAGGTGGCTGGCCATATGTCAAGGTTTCTCCCTGAACAATACCAAGCTGACAAGGCAATTTAGAATCTAGCAGAGTTTTCAGCTCACACTCGGTACCTGTCACTCTGAAAATACAGGGATCAACTGTCTTTAAGAACAACCTCCCTTGTGGCCATAAAGCATCCTTCCATCATCAGTGTTAACTACCCAAAATTGGCTGTGTCCATGAAGCTAACCACATAACATCCTTCTACTGCATATGTTAACAACCCAAAATTTGGCTTAAAGTATGTAGAGAAGAAATTTTTTACAAAGGTAAGGGAAATAATATTTATTGATTCTCAAGCCCTGGGAGTTTCATGCTTTAAATCCATTTTTTTTATTTCCTCAATTGAGTCCACAAGGCAGCTGAGTGTACCTCATTTCATAGAAAGTAAACTAAACTAAAGCCCAGAAGAGCTAGAGGCCTACTGCTAATGAGTAGTAGGAGCAAGATTTGATTACAAAGCTTTTATTTTATAAAAGCCAGCTAAATAACATGGTTTTGATTTCTCTCAAGGAATGTGGAGCAGTTGAGCTTTGTAAAAGTGAGCAATTATACCTTAAAGTAAAATAGCCTTTTACAAAATATTTTAAATGCATGTTCATGTACATAGGTGTCAGGAGCTTGACCCAGGTTGACCCAGGTGACCTAGGTTGACCTTGAACTCATGATCTTCCTACACTGGGATTATAGGTATGCATCATACCTGATTATCCCTCCATATCTTTACACATGGATTCAAAATATGTTTTAAATCAACATATGTGAAAGAGATGGGGGAAATAAGAATAACATGAACAGGGGAAGGGGAAGAGAAGAGGGGCGAAGTTCAGTATAAAATCTTTAAATGTGACAGGAAATGTTTGTTTTCACATCATGAGAAAGCAGCAGGATGGGAATTTGCATGCATCTGCTCTATAAATTGTCTTATTATACATCTGTATACTCTGCTCCAGGCAGAAAGCTGACTAGAATATTTCTTCCCCTCTTCTAATAAACTAATAAACATTCTACCACTCTTAGTCCTGGTTTTCTCCAAAGATGTTCCTGCATCCTTCACCTTGCCTTCTAGCTTAGCATCACTGGACAGAATTACTCTTCTTCAATCTTCCACTGACCTGAACTTGAGCCTCTAAAGGATTCACTGTGAATATGTGAGTGCATATTTCTCTCCTCTACTGAATCATAGGCCCCAAGACAGCTCCATGGCTTATTAATCCTTAAGCCATGAGCACAGACATCCTGGCACAATGTACAATATAACTCTGGAGCAAGAAAAAAAAAAAACAAACCTTGTCTATATATTGGATGGAGAGATGGTGTAGTACATAGAGAGTGGTCTGGAGCCAGATTCCCCAGGTTCAAAACCTGCTGCTCCCTTTACTGATTGTAACGTTGGACCTCTCCATTCTTTTTTTTCCTCACTTGTAAAATAAGATATTGATGGCATCTACCTCTTGGTATAAGAATGTGAGGAGAGCAACAGAACCAAAAATCTTGGCCGAGGGGTCTTTTCTGAGACTGATACTCCAACCAAGGACCATGCACAGACATAACCTAGAACCCCTGCACAGATGTAGCCCATGGCAGGCAGTCTCCAAGCAGGTTCCCTAGTAAGGGGAACAGGAGCTATCTCTGACATGAACTCATTGGCTAGCTCTTTGATCACCTCCCCCTGAGGGAGGGGGGCCAGCCTTACCAGGCTACAGAGGAGGACAATGCAGCAAGTTCTGATGAGACCTGATATACTATTGTCAGATGGAAGGGGAGGAGGACCTCCCCTATCAGTGAACTGGGGGAGGGGCAGAGAAGGAGATGAGGGAGGGAGGGTGGGACTGGGAGGGGTTGAGGGAGGGGGTTACAGTTAGGATACAAAGTGAATACATTGTAATAAATAAAAAAATAAATTAAAAAGAATGTGAGGGTTTAATGAGGTAGCATTTCTAAAAACTAAGAATGTTTAAAATTAAATACTTAGAAATGGCACCCAAATGCTCATTTAAAGATATTTATTGGCAAGATACATATTATTCAACCACGTATTGGTGCCTTTCAAGAGAAGAAATACTAGTCTATCTTCCCCCAATTGTTTCCACCAGGTGTTTGTGTGGTCAGTGCAAATGGACCACTGATACCGTCTCTCCTTGCAATCAGGGACTCACAGAGGTCACTCAGTGAAAGTTGCTCATTGAATGGGTGGAGAAACCAAGGCTAAATATCTTCCTGAGGGCACTACTTATGCATAATTGCATTCCCTTGCCAACCCTATGTTGTTTCCACGTTCTTGGGCAACACGAGAAAACCTGAAATAAAGTGACTTAGCAGTTGTTCTATGCAAAGCAGACTTCATTATTTCCTGACCGAAGTCGTATTCTATTCATTCTCATTCCCTTCTTGGACAAAATTACCATGAGTTTCAGAAAATGCTTCTAATTGCTTAATGAGTGACAGGAAGAATTACAGAAAGTTAAATTGCTTCAGTGTCATCTGGGGAGAATTTCTTCAATTTTATTCTTTCCGTGGGAGAGTAGAGATGATTGTTAGTTGTTGCAACAAGCCCGGGGGTATTATGGAGTAGAATGCAAATTGTGCTTGCTCTCTTCTTAGATTCCAACCGGCACCACAAAGAGATGCCTGGCTTCTGAGAAGGGTGCTGCAGGCCGTGCTTCCTTCCTCGGGAGACCAAAATCAAGACCCTCTGTGCTTGGGGGCACCTCAGCAGAACATTTTGGCATAAGCCTTAGGTTATCTGATAAGAACATGTAGAAAAATGCCAGAAAATATGCTAATACTTAAGCCTGCCCGAGGACTGGTGGGAGACAGGTCCTGAAAAATAATCAAGCCATCATTCTTTAAACATGAACTATGAAACATCTTGCTGCCAAGATGGACAACCTAGTTATCTACAAGCCTACATGGTGCAAGGAGAGGCAACTCTGAGAGGTGTCTTCTGACTCCCAAACGTGTTCCATAGCACACAAACACACACTCGTTACTTAGTCAATTCAACTTAAAATAGAGGTCTTAGTTATGCTCTCGATTGCTGTGACGAAACACCATGACCAGAAATAACTTGCAGAAGAAAGGGTTATTTCATCGTACAATCCACACCCCATCCCTGAAGGAAGTGACGGCAGGAATCTGGATGCAGAAACTGAAGCAGAAGCCATGGAGGAATAGTGCTTACTGACTCGTTCCTCAGAGCTCGCTCAGTCTGCTGTCTTAGACAATCAGAATCACCTGCCAATGGTTTATTCCACCTACAATGGGCCAGGCACCCCCCCCCACATCCATTACTAACCAAGAAAATGCTTTACAGGCTTGCTAATCATATGGTGATATTTCTCAATTGAGAGCCCCTCTTCTCAAACGACTGTAGCTTGTGTTGTGAACTTAAAACTACGTAACACAAAAACATAAAACATCACTAACATTTTGTACTTATTTAATAAAATTTCATCTCATCCAGGCTTTATTCATTTATCTAAAGACTATGGTGCTTGTCATTCGGCCATCACTATTCTAAACAATACCTTATAAAGCGCTAGGTGTGGTCCGATGACTTTAGAAGTGACTTGAGAGACTTCCAAGATGGCAGTGACCAATGTGTGCAGTATTTAAGGAAGATCAGAGCCTGTGAAACTGGTGAGTAAACAGACGGCTGCATCCAAGACACCAACTTTGGTGCTTCCTAGATGGGGTGGGACATCCCAGAAGATGCGGACAATCAGATCCAGACTCCCACCCCACTCCTGGCCATCTCAAGGGTTCAGGAGTCACAAAGTATGAGCTCCCTGCCCTTTCCACCTATTCAAGCAAGTACAGGCTCCCCAGTTCCAGAAATCCTCTGCTCCAGCAATCAGACCTCAGATCCCTCCCACTCCCCTGATGGCAGCATCTGTATTCCAGAAACATCATCCCAACCTCCAATCCACAGTTCCACTGGCCCCCCTGTGGAGACCAGGTGGTGAATAAAATCATAGGGAATCCTGGATCCAAGATGTCAGAATCCAGATGACTCTGAGTGCCAGAAGCATAGTGTCTGCTAGGCCTATAAGCCTCAGTTTAGCTGCCTTCCATAACTTCAGCACCCCTGCTGCTGCCTTCTGAAACACCCACGCCCCCATGACTGCCTTCCAAGATTCCCACACAAGCATCCCTGCCCTTTGAGACACCTGTGACTACACACCTGCCTTCCGAGGCACCCGCATCCGAGACCCTGCCTTCCAAGACACCTGCTCCCATTCCCCTGTCCTCTGAGACACCCATGCCTGTGCCCCTGCTTTCCAAGACATCGGAGCTGCCTTCTCAAACATCCACACCAGTGCCAGCCTGGCTGCCTCCAAAATGCCAGCACCCTTTTGTGTTCCTCTGGACCTCTTTCGCCATCCTGAAGACTACTCCAGACTCCAGAAGTGAGCAGATCCAGCCTTAGGTGCAGCTCTACAAGTTGAGAAGACTAGCAGGAGCTCACCTGATCGTAAAGGCCAGAGAAACACAGCAGGTTCCAAGAACAATCAGACAAGGCTACTGACAAACAGATGACTAAAGGCCAGTGTACAAACACAATCAACAAACCAGGATATCACAGCTCCACCAGAAACTCCAAAACATACCATATATTTAGCTGTTTTAGGCAGCTAAAACAGAGGAAAATGACCTTAAATCTATGCCCATGCAGTGATTACAGGAATATAAAAAGGAAATGAATAAACCCCTCAAATATAGATAAATACAATCAAATATATAAAACATATAAAAGTCATCAAGGACATACAGGAAACCACACTCAAACAGGTGAAGAAAACGAATGAGACATTTCAAGACCTGAAAATGGAATTAGAATCAATAAAGAAAACACAAATTGAGAAAACACAGGAGACGGCAAACTTAGAGAAGAGATCTGGAACCACAGAGGTAAGCATCACCAACAGAATACAAGAGATGAAGGAAAGAATCTCAGGCATTGAAGATGCAACTGAAGAAATCAATACATCTGTCAAGAAAATATTAAAATGGAAAAATTTATGACATAAAACATTCCAAGAAATCAAGGACACCATGAAAAAGATGAAACCTAAGAACAATGGAATAGACAAAAGAGAAGACTCCAGGCTCCAAGGACCAGGAATTAAAAAAAAAAATCATAGAAGGAAATTTTCTCAACCTAAAGAAAGAGATGCCTTTAAACATACAAGAGGCTTACAGAACACCAAATAGACTAGATCAAAAAACAAATTCCTCCTGCCACTTAATAGTCAGAACACTAAATCTACAGAACAAAGAAAAAAATTAAAAGCAGCAAGGAGAAAAGGCCAAGTAACATATAAAGGCAGACCTATCAGAATCTCACCTAACTTCTCGAGAGAGACTATGAAAGCCAAAAAAGCCCGGGCAGATGTCATGCAGACAATAAGAGACCGTAGATGCCAGCCCAGAATACTATACCTAGCAAAGCTTTCAATCACCATACTTGGAAAAAGGAAGATATTTCATGGAAAAAAAAACTAATTTAAACAATATCTGTGTGCCAGCCCAGGCCTACAGAAGATAATAGAAGGGACACTCTAATGCAACAAGATCAACTACACCCCAAAACACCACAGGATATTGGTAACTTCACAACAACAAAACCAAAAGAAAACAAGTACATAAAGCACACTATCACCACAACACCACAACAAAAGGTTATAACAATCACTGGTCACTAATATCTATAAACATCTATGGACTCAACTCTCTAATAAAAAGACACAGGCTAACAGAATGGTTGCATAAACAGGATCCAACATTCTGCTGCATTCAAGAAACACACTCAGCAGCAAAGGTAGACATTACCTCAGGGTAAGGGGCTGGAAAAAAGGTTTTCCAAGCAAACATACCCAAAAAGCAAGTGGGAGTATACATCTTAATATCTAACAAAATAGTCTTTCAACCAAAATTAATCAAAAGAGATGTGGAAGGACACTTCATTTTCATCAAAGGAAAAAAAATCCACCAGGAAGATATCAGAATCCTGAACATCTATGCCTCAAATACAAAGGCACCTGCATTCATAAAAGAAATATTATTAAATCTTAAATCAAACATCAATCCCAATATATTAATAGCAGGAGACTTCAACACCCTACTCTCATCAGTGGACAGATCATTGAGACAGAAGCTAAATAGAGAAACAATGAAGCTAACAGAGGTCATGGATCAAATGGACCTAGAAGATGTCTACAGAACTTTTCACCTAAAAATAAAAGGATATTTTTTTCTCAGCACCACACAGAACCTTCTCCAAAATTGACCATACAGTCAGTCACAAAGCAAACCTCAACTGATACATGAAAATTGAATTAACCCGTTGTTTTTCATGAAACCACCATGGAATAAAGCTAGACCTCAACAACAGAAATAACAAAAGTCTGCACACTCATGAAAAGTGAACAACTCCCTGCGCAATGATCAGTGGATGAGGGAGGAAATACACAAATTAAAGACTTTCTAGAATTCAATGAAAATAAAGGAACAACTTACCTTAGGCAACACAATGAAAGTAGTGCTAAGAGGAAAGTTCATAGCACTAAGTGCCTTCACAAATAAATTGGAGAGATCCCATGCTCGCAACTTAACAGCTCACTTGAAAGCTTTAGAAAAAAAGAATGAAACACACCCAAGAGTAGCAGACAGCAGGAAATAATCAAACTCTGGGCTAAAACCAGTAAATCAGAAACAAGAGAATAATACAAAGAATTAACAAAACCAAGAGTTGGTTCTTTGAGAAAATTAACAAGATAGACAAACCCTTAGCCAAAATAACTAAAAGACAGAGAGAAAGTACCCAAGTTAACAAGATCAGAAATGAAAAGGCAGACATGACAACAGACACTGAGGAAATCCAAAGAATCATTAGCTCTTACTATAAAAGCCTGTATTCCACAAGATTGGAAAATCTAAAAGAAATGGATAGTTTTCTTGATAGATTTCACTTACCAAAGTTAAATCTAGATCAGGTAAACAGCTTAAACAGCCCTATAATCCCTAAGGAAGTAGAAGAAGTCATCAAAAGTCTCCCAACCAAAAAAAAAAAAAAAAATGGTCTTAGTGCAGAATTCTACCAGACTTTCAGGTAGAAAGACTGAATAGCCCTATATCTCCCAAGGAAATTGAAGCAGTCATTAACAGTCTCCCCTCCAAAAGAAGTCCTGGACCAGATGGCTTCAGCGCAGAATTCTACAAGACCTTCAAAGAAGTACTAACACCAATAGTCCTCAAACTATTCCACAAAATAGAAACAGAAGGAACATTACCAAACTCATTCTATGAAGCCACAGTCACACTAATACCTAAACTACACAAAGACTCAATAAAAGAAAGTGAATTTCAGGCCAATCTCTCTTGTGAATATTGATGTGAAAACTACTCAATAAGATACTTGTAAACCGAATCCAAGAACACATCAAATACATCATTCACCATGAACAAGTAGGCTTCATCCCAGGGATGCAGGGATGCAGGGATGGTTAGACATATGAAAATCCATCAATGTAATCCACCATATAAACAAGTTGAAAGAAAAAAAATCACATGATCATATCATTAGATGCAGAAAAAGCCTTTGACGAAATCCAGCACCCCTTAATGATAAAAGTATTAGAGAGATCAGAGATACAAGGTCCATACCTAAATATAATGAAGGCTATATGCAGCAAGCTGATAGCCAACATCAAACTAAATGGAGAAAAACTCAGAGCAAGCCCATTAAAATCAGGGACAAAACAAGGTATCACACGCTCTCCATATCTCTTCAATATAGTACTATATAGAAGTTCTAGCTAGAGCATGAAAACAACTAAAGGAGATCAAAGGGATACAATTCAGAAAAGAAGAAGTCAAAGTATAGCTATTCGCAGATGATATGATAGTATACATAAGTGACCCCAAAAATTCCTAAACAATTCCTGCACCTGATAAACTTTGTCAGCAAAGTGGCTGGATACAAGATTAATTAAAAAAAAAAATCAGTAGCCCTCCTGTATAGAAACGACACAATATGCACTGGGAATCTCCTGAATCCTGGAGACCTTCCTACACACTGGGGTCCCAGAGCCAAGTAAGACATCGTCAGCACATCTAGAGAGGCACACTAATGATGGATCACAGTTGCTTCCCAAGCCCAGTTACCCTCCCTTTCCATCAACTGAACCATGGTAACTGTAAGTCACATGACCCTGACTCTGCCACATAGCATTCTTCCCCTGTACACTAGAAAGGGTTTCAGATATGACCACATGGCCCCGGAAGAGCTGGTTTAGGAACTGAGTACACAGATTCTTCCCCACCCACCCTCCCAGGCACTGAGGGTCATCTGTGAAAACCTGAAGCCACAGATGGCCTGCTTTGTGAGGAGACAGCCTAATAGCAACAAAGGAAAAGAAATGACAATGGGAAAGGAGACAGAGACCTGCTGCCATCACCTGAGCTCCAATGGGATCCCCTTGCCATTTCTTTTAACCAGCTCCTTTCGGCTGAAGAGAGTTGAAGTTAACTCCAGTTGTTGATACGGTATTTTTTCTTTTTTTTATTTAATTTTATTTTTTGTATTATTAGTTACATTTTATTAACTCTGTATCCCAGATGTATCCTGCTCCCTTATTCCCTCCCAATCCCATCCTCCCGCCCTCATCTCCTCCCTGCCCCTTTCCAAGTCCACTGATTGGAGAGGGCCTCTTCCCCTTTCATCTGACCCTATTTTACCAGGTATCTTCAGGACTGGCTGCAAAGTCCTCCTCTGTGGCCTAGCAGGACTGCTCCTCCCTTGGGGGGTGGGGAGGTCAAAGAGCCTGCCATTGAGTTCCTGTCAGAAATAGTCCCTGTTCCCCTTACTATGGGAAACCAATTGGTTACTGAGCTACCACGGGCTACATCCATGCAGAGGTTCTAGGTTATATCCATACATGGTCCTTGGTGGAGTGTCAGTCTCAGAAAAGATTCCTGTGCCCAGATACATTTGGTCCTTGTGGAGCTCCTATCCTTTCCGCGTCATACTAACTCCCCTTCTTTCATATGATTCTCTGCACTCTGCCGAAGGTTTGTATATGAGTCTTAGTATCTGCTTTGAAACACTGTTAGGTAGAGTCTTTTCAGATGCCGTCTGTGGTAGACTCCTGTCATACGTCTAATGCACATTCCATTTGTCTTTCTAATTTTGTCATCTTTTCATTTTGTCATCTTACCCTGTGTCTGCTTTCTTGTTTATCTTCTTGAGGTGTATAGATTTCATTATGTTTATCATATCTTCTAGGTCTATATAAGCGAGTATATACCATATTTGTATTTCTCGTTCTGGGATACTTCACTCAGAATGATCTTTTCTAGATTCCATCATTTGCCTGCAAATGTCATGATTTCCTCGTTTTTGATTGCTGAGTAGTATTCCATTGTGTAAAAATACCACAATTTCTGTATCCATTCCTTAGTTGATGGGCATCTGGGTTGTTTCCAGGTTCTGGCTATTACAAATAAAGCTGCTACAACAGTGCTAACTCCAATTCTCTCCAAACTATTCCACAAAATAGAAACAGAAGGAACATTATCAAACTCATTCTATGAAGCCAGTCACCTTGATACCTAAACCACACAAAGACCCAACAAAAAAAGAGAACGTCAGACCTATCTCTCTTATGAACGTTCATGCAAAAATACTCAATAAAATACTTGCAAACCAAATCCAAGAACACATCAAAGATATCATCTACCATGACCAAGTAGGCTTCATCCCAGGCATGCAAGGGTTGTTCAATATATGGAAATCCATCAATATGATCCACCACATAAACAAACTGAAGGAGAAAACCTACATGATCATCTCCTTAGATGTTGATACATGGTATTTTGTTTTGTGGTGATGGTGTTATTTTCATTTTTTTAATTTGGAGTCTTGTTTGCGTGTATGTACAAGCACCTCAGAGGTGCTGTGGTGCCTGCAGAGGCCAGAAGAAGGTATTAGACACCCTAAAACAGTGGCTGTAAGCAGCCATGCAATCGCTGAGAAGCAAACCCAGGTCCTCTACATACACAGTTAGCCTTTGTTCCATTTCTCTTCCCCTCTCTTCTGACCACCACAAACACACACTGTGGTAGCCATGTGACTGGCGGGCTGTGGGTGACATGAGAGGATTCATTTATAATATGTTTGCCCAGCAAAAAAAAGAAAAAGAAAGTGCGCGTGTTTCTCAATTTTTTATACTTGTTATTTTCAATGCCCAAACACACACACACACACACACACACACACACACATTTTGCTTCCACTTTACAAGTGCCCTAAGGACATGCCTGTTGCAGAAGGCTGATGGTTTCTTAACCTCTTGCAAGAAAACCTGCCTACCCTCTCAGAAAGATCTGAATGCTCACACATGCAGCTGATGAACCAGCAGTCTCCATCTTACAGTGAAGACAAACTAGGCTCACTCCTGTTTATGATTAAGTCTTTCAAGGATTGGGCTGTGCCCCACCTGTAGCCTTAACTACAAATGGCTCTGTACTGCCTGTTCTAGGAAAGGGTAACCATGTCTTTGCTTTAAATGTTGGTATGACCTCCTGTTGTTATGGCTATTTTATGGCGGCCTTGAAATCATGTATTTGCTTCAAAGGGTTGTTATGACCAAGTTATTATGCTTATGTCCTGTTTCTATAACCCAGTCTATATAACCTCCCCCATTTGGAAACCCCCTACCCCTGAGATATAAAAACCTTATGTTACCAACATACCATGCTGACCTTTTGAACTCCATCTATATGAATAATATGTATATTATTGTATATTGTATTGTATAACATGTATATCCATGTATATGAATAATAATAATTTTAAAAGTCTACTTTAACTAATCGCTTGCTTCAATTAATTTGGCCATGATAATTTGGGTAGGTGATCTTTCTCCTCCCATTTGATATTAACACGGTTTATATCCAAAAGAAAACAAACAAATAATGCAGGATCTCTTGGAGAAGAAACTCCTGCTCTGCCATGTCCATTTTGACAAACGTAATGTGTGAGTGGGAAAAAGCCATTTCCACAAATGTTTCATCCTCCCTCCTCCAGGCACAGCATCCCTGAAACATGAATTATGGAGCTTGGCCATTGGAGACCCTTCTCTGAGTGCATCCGTTCTCATTTGCCTTCACAGGAGTGCCTCCAATGGTAGGAACCTGTGAACAGAACTCACTGCCAAAAAATACCCCTGGCTTCTGCATTGGCTGAGCAATTCTAGCCTGAAAGTTTAATCAGCTATTGATTTACTTTTTTCTCAAAGCCACAATGAACAGGTTTTTCATTTCTATTCGGCAGCAAATATGGAGAAATCCTACTTCCACTTTTTTTAATAATTTATTTTTATTGTATATGCATTGATATTTTGCCTGCATGCACATCTGTGAGGATGTCAGATCTTGGAGTTACGGACAGTTGTAAGCTGCCATGTGGGTGATGGAAATTGAACCCGGTTCCTCTGGAAGAGCAGCCAGTGCTCTTAACTGCTGAGCCATTTCACTAGGCCCTCCCCTTCCACTTTTAATACACACATATACCTATGCTTGCTCAGTGGTCAGCTTCTGTACCCATTGTGCTACATTTAAACTCAGATATATAGATATATCAACATATACTGCATTTGAATACATATGTATATATGTGTGTTTGTGTGTATACACAGATATGCATTTACATATTGTATACATATATGTATATTCATATGTGTGTATATATGTATATACATGTATACATATATGCATTATGTGTAAATATACACATAATGTGTGTATATATATTTATACTGATGTTAAACATATGTCAAAACACTTCAGATTGCCAACTTTTTTCAGCTTTATTGACTTTTTTATGGACGGGCTCCACTCCCTGTTAGCAGATTTCCTCAGCAGGTACCCACAGCTCTGGCATCCCCAACATTTTGTAGTCTCCAAGGCAATCCAGCTTCACAGTCACAGCTTTATACAATGGTCTCTTTAGGCCTCCATGCAGAGATGCCCCTAACATATGCCCAGCCTCAATGGCTTTCCTTAGTCACAGAGGAAGCTTCCATAAACTCTTTCCTGTATCCTTGACTCCAGAGCCAGAACCATGGCAGAAGCTGCCAAGTTCTGCTGCTTGCTGAAGCTGGAACATGGCCCTCTTGCTTAATTACATCTTCACCAGCTATTTTTGATGGTTTCCTTCACTGTCTAAGCTTGGCTGTCCTAAAACTTGATCCGAAGACCATGCTGGTCTCAAACTCGGAGATCTGCCTGCTTCTGCCTCCTAAATAATGGATCTAAACTATTCTTTAATTCCTTTCCACAAACTGGAAGCTTAACTGAACTTAATCTTGCCCTGAGATCACCTCTCCATTTATTCCACTTAATATCAGTGGAATTACTCTGTTTCTCTCTTTGAACGCAGGACTTAGCTCCATTCTGCTCACTGGTGCACCTTTTTCCCTCAATCTGTACATTTGTGGTTTTACTTGCTCAGCTTTCTCCTTTTCATCATAGATCTGCATCAGACTGAACACTAATAATCACATGACAGAATCAACACTAGGCTGTTTTGAGATTTCCTCTGCCAACTCTTCAATTTAGCCCCAGGTAGATTTTTTCAGACAAGGGCAAAAAGCAGCCACATTCTTAGCTAAAATATCACAAGAATAGTCTCTAGGATGCATGTAAATATTCTTGTCCTCTGAAACCTCTTGAGCCGGTTGCCATAGTTCAAATCACCCTCAGCACCACTGTCTTCCATGCTCTTATCAGTATAGCCCACTAAGCCTCACTTAAAGCATTCAACTGCTTCTTTTTCAGTGTTTGTAAGGTTTTATTTTATGTTTTTCCTTTTTTTTTAATTTTTTTTTTTTACATCTCAACCACAGTTCCCCCTCCTTCCTCTCCTCCCAGTTCCTCTCAACTGCCTTTCCAATCCAATGTTCCACACATTCCTCCAAACAAAAACACTGTCAGGCTTATCACAGTAGCAACTTCTGTCTTAGTTAGGGTTTTGTTGCTGTAAAGAGATACCATGACCACAGCAACTCTTATATAGGAAAACATTTAATTGGGGCTGGCCTACCATTCAGAGGTTTAGTCCATTAATATCACTGCAGGAAGCACGGTGGCACACAGGCAGACATGGTGCTAGAGAGGAAGCTGAGAATTCTACAACTGGATCTGCAGGCAGCAAGAAAAGACTGCCCCTCCAGGGCCTAGCTTGACCATCTGAGACTCAGTGACACGCTTCCTTCAATAAAGTCATACCTGCTAATAGTGACACTTCCTGTGAGCCAAGCATTCAAACCCCAGAGTCAATGGGGACACAGCTATTCAAACCACCACTATTGCCCTACTTCATAACAGAACCATCCACAAAAGACACTTTGTTTATTGAAATGTCCTCACAATATACTTTCATGATACTTATGAAGTACAAATCACTGAGGTGGGGGGGGAAGAGTCATCTATAATGAAGCCCCCTATACAAGATAAAGCAAGATGCCTTCACCCTGAGGAGATGGCTCTCCCAAGGATTCTGTTTCTTCTCCTAGAGCCCCAGCCCAGCTCATCAGCCCAGTCAGCCACCCAGCTCAAAACTGTTCTCTTCTTCACTATCTTAACTCCACACTCAACCTTTGCCGGCCTAAGTGCTTGTGTGTGTCTCCTTGTCCTCAGCCCCACTGCCAGCATGTTGACCTAAGCTGCCACTATTTCTCCTCAGTGATGAAGCTCTCAGCTTGGCTCCCCAACCAGAACATGACCATCCCCCAAGAACTTTTCAAACTAGCAAGTTCTTAGACCTCACCCCAAAACCCCTGGAGCAGGTCCCAGAAATCCGTGTCTGACAGGCTCTCTGGGAGTTCTGGCATCTACAAATTCCCGGGTTGTTCTCAGTACAATGGAATCCTGCTACCCTGCCTCTTTGTTGCCTCCCTCCTTGATATATACGCTGTGTATGAGCTTCCTAAGGGAAGCAAGCATTTCTTAGGTCAATACCCTGCTTATCTATTTCTACTTTAAGATCCTGGCTTCTCAGAATAGTATCTGAGTTCTTCCTACTCAGTGACTCTCCTCTTCTTTTGCCATTGCAGCTCCCCCTCCACATGTCCTACAACATTGGCAAGGGACATCTGGACTATGTCCATCCAAGTGAATGTGGTCACCACAGTTGCAGAAGACAGCATGAACAAAGTGTTCTGAGTTCTTTAACTGGATCTTAAAACAAGGGAGATGGAAGCTATTCCACGTACATGCTGATGGACACATGGGCTACTGAGGCACTACTCACAGGCCTATTATATAAAGAAATCCATAATGTCTGGATTCTAGAATCCAAAATCTGGGTTCTAGCTGCTCTTATAGGGCAAAAGGTCATGGCCAACAGGACGCCCAGAACCAATAAGTCTATTCAGTTAGTGCTTTGTATTCACAAATGTTTGTTAGTGTCTTCTTTGTGACAGAGTGAAAGTAAGTTTAGAAAACTTTTGGGAAGAGGCCTTGCATGACTGGGAACTAGTACAACATATAGAAGGGAGTTGGGAGCTAGTAACATCTTCAATAGCTTGTCAACAGGAGACATTACTGGGTAATTACCTCTGTGCCTCTACTTCCTTATTTATAAAATGGGAAAGGATAGCAAGTATGTATGTGTATATAGATATAGATATATTTTTCAGATTTGCAGCAAATAGGAGTTGTGATTCTGAATGCATGTTATTAAGTGTAGCTCAGCACACAGTAAGAACCCTATAATTAATAACCATTATTTCCAATAGTGTAAGGTCCTCCTGTTGCTAAGAATGTATATGTGGGTGGAAAAAGCACCTAAATGGGACTGAATATACTGTGAAAAATCAAAGGACTATATAACAAGATTCAAACTTCTGGATCAGCTAAGTCTTTGCACTTTTTCCCTATTCATCCCACATAGAAATTTATTGGAATTCCTCACGTATAAAGCTGCCCAGGTCTCAAAGAATTTAGTCCAAAAATTTGGGAAGATGACAGGTGTCTTAGGGTTTCTATTGCTGTGATGAAATACCATGACCAAAAGCAAGTTGCGGAGAAAAGGGTTTATTTGGCTTACACTTTCACAGCACTGTTCATCATCAGAGGAAGTCAAGACAGGAACTCAAGCGGGACAGGAACCCAGAGGCAGGAGCTGATGCGGAGGCCATGGAGAGGTGTTGCTTTCTAGCTCGCTTCCCGTGGCTTGCTCAGCCTGCTTTCTTGTAAAACCCAGAACCACCAGCCCAGGGAAGGCATTAAGTAAGATGGGCTGGGTCCCCTCCCATCAATAACTAATAAGAAAATGCCATACTGGCTTGCCTACAGCCTGATCTTTTGGAGACATTTTCTCAATTAGGATTCCCTCCTTTCTAGTTTGTGTGTCAAGTTGACATAAGACAACAGCTAGCTAACGCAACAGGGAAATTTTTCCAAAAATTTTGTACAGTGCAGCAGTTAAAATGGAGATAAAGGTGGGCCTAGTCTTTAATGAGAGCCAGTCACTGAATGACACTTTCTATAGAGTTACATCAAGTACAATGCGACCGATGGGTTCTAGCATTAATAGCTGACAAAGCCAGAAGAAGAAGAAGCTTCAATACAAGAAAGAGGTTGTATTGGTTATTTTCCTCATCATTGTGAAAAACACTTGACAAATGGAGCTTATTTTAGCAGGTAGCTTGAGGGTACAGTGGCACCAAAAGCAGCTGGCCATACTGCATGCACATAGAAAGTAGAGAGGTGACTAGGAGTAGATTGAGCTATAAAAACCCAGGGCCCACTTCCTCCAGCAAAGCAAAAATGGCCCTACCAGCCGGCGTCCAAGTTTTCAAACACATGAGCCTATGATGGGCATTTCACATGCAAATCACAACAGATGTATCCTGTCTTTAAGTTCCTCTAAAGCAGTGGGACCTCTTTACAAGTCAAATGACCCTTTCACAGGGCTCACCTAAGATCATCATAAATATCAGATATTTATATTACAATTCATAACTGTAGCAAAATTACAGTTATGAAGTAGCAACCACCATGAAAAAGTAATAATTTTATGGTTAGGATTTACCACAGTATGAGGATCACAGTATTAGGGGGGTTAAGAACCACTGCTTGACACAATAACCTAGTTTGACAAGGTGCACAGCACAACTGAAATCAAATAAGATCCTCTCCTAGCAGCATGTCTTGGGAATAAATCCTCCATAATAATCAACCATAGTGAATAGCATTTCTCCAAAGGAGTCGAAGTTTCACTCTACTCATTTTAGGGTGTGTGTTTCCTGTTGGAGTCTATAATTTTGTGGTTGAGAAACCCCTAAGTAATGGAAATGGAGCTAAGGCTAGTAATTGACATAACTGAGCTATGTGAAAGAGAATTTCTGTCAGTATTGTAGGAGCTGTAACAAAACCCATGACCCAGGAGCAGCTATAACCCTCCCCCTCCTCTCAGGAACAGTGTAGGGGTCTTTGTGTGATTCGTGAATGCTCACTATGAATTTCCATCTACCCCTAATTGGGTCAAATTACACACTTAGCTTCTCAGTAGGATTCGAATTGCCATAAACAGAAATCGTCCTTAGCCATAGCTGAAGGGAACTGGCTTTGAAAGAAGGGCCTTCTTTTGTGCTTATAGAAAGTCTCTATGGCCATGGTAGCAACCAGCATTTGTTAGATACCACATCTGCTCTACAAATCACCTTAACTAGCTTTGTGGGTTCTCTCTTTGGATCTTTTCAACAAAGCTACAAGGCTTCTATCAGTACTAGCACCATAATATGAAGAGGGTGGTGTTTAGAGTTTTAACTTGGCTAGAGACCAACCGATGGCCAGTATAAGATAAAACAGTCAGACATGAGCAGCCTAGTTCATGGAGCCCCAAATTTGAATCATTGTGCTACCATGTTGGTTCTGAAAGCCTGGCATTAAATCTAGAGCCTCCTATCATCCAGAACAGTGAGAAACAAACTTGTATCTTGTATCATTTATAAGCCATTCAGTCAGTGGTGGCTTATTGCAGCAGCTAAAACAGGGCAAGAATATATACAACAAGAAACCTTAAATCTTTTTTTTTTAAATCTCACCTTTGTAGCTAAGAGAAAAGAATTGAGAAATTTTTTTTTTTACTTCAATTGTCCTAAAAGCTAAACGTTAGAAATTTTAAAGTCTGATTCTCAAATGATGCCTTTCCCTGTGCCCACAGACATCCTGACCGAAAGACTCAGAACAGTGCTCTTGGTCAAAACTCTAAGGACTTCCCTGGAGAGCTACCTCACCCTAGTTCTGTATGTCTCTCAGTAGCACCCTGTCTCCTACTCCCTTCCTACTTATTCCTCTTATCTTACTCTCTAGCCTATAAGTTCTTCAGATACAAAAATAATCAAATGTAATTCTTTTCCACACATTTTAGTGACAGCAAAAGAAAGCCAACATCCTTTAGTCAATTTAAATGAACACAATCCTTCAGTAATTGAATGATCATCAAACAGTAGTTTTGATAACAAATGGTCCCACTTGCAGTCTGTCATTAATCCATCATCAGGTTCATTAAGCTAGGATTGAATTTTCCAAGTTCAGGCAGAGCCTCCACATGGTGACCTATGGGGCTGCCCTTTGATTGTTTCCTAATCCGAGAGCAGAATCGCCATATATTCTGAAGGTACCCGCATGGAAGCAAACAGCTCCATTAAAACCTGAAACACTGACACAGTTATTCTGAGCCAATAGGGTCATTATGTACACAAAACAAGATGAATGGTCCGGCCTATGAGGCCAAGCTTCCAATGAAGGTGAAGAAGACACCTGATTTACTGCAAACGCAAGGGGCCATTGTCATTCCGTGATAGAGTCGCTGGTCTTCACTGCAGACGATGAGGGAGTGATTCAATCATGTTCACTGGGCGTTTTACTTTTACCATAATAATTATTATTGACAGATTCATTTGGGGTAAGAAATGGTCCTTCTGAAAAACACCGGGGATTGTAGCAGAGCCCCGGGTGCGGGAGCAGATGCGCACTACAGAGCAATATGCGGTGTAATGAGAAAAAGCATTCTTCCCTACCCTATTAATTGTGGACGCTGCCTAGTAATCAAGGACTGTTGACCCTTCCAACCCCCAGCCAGCAGATATTCGTGTGTTGTAATGCACCGTGGCCCAGATGCAAGCTCACGTGAATGTACTGTTGAGAACTTGCATGTCAATGATTCATTTGAGCCCTACCAGTCCGCCTCTGCACTGTCTGAATAGAACTCGTCTGTACTACGCAAACACTTTGAACAGGGGAAGGTTCACCAAGTGACATGATGCAGCTGATAAACAGCTGTGACGAAATTTTAATCCACAACCGTGAAGATGACTTTTAAAATAGGGGAAGTGCTCGCATCATGAGATTACATGATCACAGCACGCAAAACTGTCAGAACGTTAAAGATATATAAGAATGCAGCAGGGGGTGCGAGCGAGGAGGTATAGGCTAGCTGCTGTACTGACAGGGAGGATGGCAGACGATTTATTTTTAATGTCCTCTAATGTTCCTGTGATATTCTTATACTATGAATTGTTTTTTAAATCAATCCCACCACCTCATGTGAAAGATCTACCCCTCACTGTAAAATCCATAGGCTAAAATAAACCGTGCATTGGATAAATGCTGAAACGTTTTGTTTTTTTTTTTTCCTAAGTTCAAAAATAGTGTTGGATTCTGCTAAGGAATGGGCTCACATTATTCAATGTCAGATGCATTTACACTCATATGTATTAGTAATTCCTTTGGTTGACTTTGCCTCGCTGTCGTCATGACAACCATTTCCACTGCCATTAGTACCTCTAGGGCCCAGGACTGTTCACTTATTTTTAGGCCGTTTCTCTTCTAACAAAGCAATTAATACTGTGGTGTGTCTGTACTGAAAGCTCTAGTGAACTGTTCTGCCTTTTCGGCTGCTGAATGAGAACTTTCCTTCCCTCCGCCTTGAAGGTGCTCTTGTTTATATCCTTGTGGTTCACTTTGGTAAATAAATTTTTACCGGTTCTAACTATAACATGTTTGGATTTACAGTTTCATTGTTTTCCCATCATGCTGCCTTCCTCTCTTCATCATCAGTGAAAGGGCACATGTTCATTAGTGGTCACTTGGGACTGCTGCCATAGAAAAGAGTCAAAATGCCCTAGGGCCAGATTCGAGGCCTTCAAGGCATTCTGTGCCGGTGAGACATGGTTATGTAGTCTGGGCCTGCCTGTCTCCAATTCCAAGATGGTCACACAACCTCAAATACCCCCCCTGTATTTTCTGGTATTTGGAGTCATCTGATGGTCCTTTGGGGCTGGTGACTACCTTTTGTATATGTCAAGTTAGCTTTTAAATAGTAATGTCTTGTATGGTGAGGTTTAAATAGGAGGTGGAATTATTCTTATGTTGCTATCTATATGAAGGGATATAAATTTGTACAAATACTCATTAAGTAATACTGGGTTCTCTGAAAGAGCAGAACGCACTCCAGCCCTCAAACTTACTTTTATATAATTATCGCTCCTGGAACCCATTGAAATGGCTCAGTGGGTAACAGCAGTTGCTGTACAACCTGAGAATCTGAGTTCAAATTCCCAGAACCCATATAAAAAGCCAGACTTGGCTATGCTGGAAACCAGCTCTGTAACAGATGAAGACAGAAGGGGCTTGATGGCCATGAGTTCCAGGTTCAGGGACAGTGCCTGTTTCAAGATAATTAGGTAGAGAGTAATAGAGTAAGGCACTGGCCATCCTCCTCAGGCATCTATGTGTATGCATGGACACACACACACTCAAACATACATGCATGCAAGTACTGCATATGTGTACAGCACACATATGTACACACACACACACACACACACACACACACACACACACCACAAAAGAAACAAGAAACTACCAAAACCCTCTCCCATAATAATGACACTAACTTGTTCATGAGTGCAACACTCTTCTCTACTTATGTATTTATTTATTTTGTTTGTTTGTTTGTTTGTTTGTTTGTCTGGACAAGGTCTCACCATTGAACTCTGGCAGGTCTAGAACTCACTACATAGACCAAGCTTGCTTCAAACTCACAGAGATCTGCCTGCCTCTGCCTCCAGAGCATGGAGCAAGCACCACCAGGCTCGGCTCTGCTAGCCTTATCACATCTTTAAAATCCCTCCTTTCAGCTCTGTGGCTACAGCAAAACCTTTCCGCCTTTCTAAATACTCAGGCACTTTAAATTCTGCCATCAAAGCCATTTAAAAACTCTAGTAGGGCATGGTGGCATGTGCCTATAATCACACTTTTTAATCTGAGGAACATGTATGAGCTCAAGGCAAGCCTGAACTACAGAGAAACACCATGTCACAAAACAAAACAAAACACAAATCAAATTTAATCCACACTGACTTTCTAAGAAGCTGCAGTGAGCAACTGTCTAAGTGTGGACTGCCACTGTACCTGACAGACATTTACTGGACCCTGACTGTACCTGTGTTCATGTGAGCTTGTATGTCCACACATTCACAGGCACTAATAACTAGACTCAGGATGGGTGTAACCAATACTCAGCAGCGTGTGTGTGTGTGTGTGTGTGTGTGTGTGTGTGTGTGTGTGTGTGTGTCGGAACATTATGCAGAATGTCACATGCCAGCTAGAATTGCCTGGCATTGTGGGGCTATTTTTTATAGTATTTTTAAAAGCTTCAAAATTGAAGTTTATTGTTAACAGATAAGAGAGTAGCAGTTTTCTAGCCTGGTGGGTTTCAAAGGATATTTGTTCCACTTTTAAGGCATACTTGCAAAATGCACCAAGAGATAGCATTTTTTAAAAATGTTTCTTTTTGATAACAGCTGCCCAGTATTAGCCTTCCCTCTGCCAATGCATACACAGGGGAGACAAACTCAGCAGCCTATCAAACCGCCAGCTGTCAGGAGAGGCCGACACATTGCAACCTCAGTTAATTCAGCCATGAAAATGCCTTCACTTGGGCACCATGCTCTCGTCCCTCCCTCCTCCTGTGGCCAACCCTTCAGTGGCACCAACCATTTCCCCTGGCCCCGCAGTCCTTTTCATTTCGTCCTTTACTGTGTTTAGCACATTTCCAACATGACGATTATTCAGACTCCCAGCCTCAGCAGTGTCGGACATGCATAGTTCCCCGAACCGTTTGTAGGAAAATTCCCTCTACCGATTTGTTCCAGGAAAGGAACTTGCCCTCACTTCCATGTCCCTAGTTCCCTTAATAAGCTCTGGCAAGACTACAACATACATTATATCTCCAAATGCCTTTTCTCACTGATTCATCGTAGGGTTACTAGTTCATATTATCTCCATGGCTTGGGTAATTGAATCATGCTGACTGACTTTATCCCATTTCTCCAGAAAAATTGAACAATAAGAAGTGAGATTAAATCACACATGAGAGGAAATCTAGAGACAAAAGAAATTTTTGAGCATATGTGGTGGTTTGAATAAGAATGGCCTCCAAAGGTTTGTGTTTTTGAATGCTTAGTCTCTGGGGATTGGAACTGTTTGCAAGGATTCAAAGGGATTAGATGGTATGGCCTTGTTGGAGGAAATGTGTTACTGGGGGTGGTGGGCTTTGAGGTTTTGAAAGTTCACACCCAGCTCAGTCAGTCTCTGTCTGTCCCTCGGTCTCTCTGTCTATCTCTGTCTCTGACTCTCTGTTTCTGTCTCAATGTCTGTCTCTCTCTCCCTCTCTGTCTCTCTCTCTCTACCTCTGCCTATGGATCAGGACAGACCTCTCAACTACTTCTTCAGCACCAAACCTGTCTGTTGCCATGCTCCCCAAAATGATTATAACAGACTCACCTCTAAAACTTTAAGCAAGCCCCCAATTAAATGCTTCTTCATAAGAGTTGCCTTGGTCATGGCAAATCTTCACAGCAACAGAATAATGACTAAGACAGCATATAAATCAAATGTTCCAACAGTTTCTGTGAAGGCTGCAGGATACCAATCTTCAGGGTTCTTCAAAAAACGTCACTTCTCCCTAGACACCCCCTCCTTCACAGTAGTGATCATAAATTAACGACCTCTTGATTTTTCCCTCACAGAAATTCTGTAACTAGAAAGTATGAAAGCAGGATGTGCTGCTAGCTGCCTTTCCAGTGTCCATTCTTTCCTTTTTCCTGGATAACAGGCCATCTCCATGCTGGAAGAGAATGGCATATAAACTGGTCAGTAAGATGTAAGTAGGGGTGAGTAGGAGGAGCTTCTAGGGACTTCTCAGAATATGAACCACACACTCACATGCACACACACACACACACACACACACACACACACTTTAAATGGGCATCTGATGTGTTTTTATCATATTCATTCTCCACTCCCAACCCAGTCTTTCCCCAGATCCACCTCCACCCACCCCATGCCATTCTGACTTCATGTCCTTTTTTTAAAGTTTAATAGCCCGTCAAGTCCAATTCGTGCTGTCTAGATGCCCACAGGCGTTGGGCCATTCACTACCCTCCCCCAAAAGCCATCAATCATCTAGCACCTCTCAGCTAGGGGTGGGTCCTCGTGAGCCACTCCCCTCTCCATGCTGAAATACCACAGCAGTGATCCTGTGCAGGTCTTGTGCTTGCAGCCACAGCTGCTGAGAGTTTGTGCGTGCAAAGAATCTTTCCTCTGATCCTCCCTGTTCTCTGGCTCTTACAATCTCTCTGTCCCCTCTTTTGTGAAGCCCCTAACTTTTGGCTGGGGTAGAGGGAAGACTGCAATATGGGGATTCTTTCTTCCTTTTCTACTACCAAAAGGTACTGGCAGGAGGAAGTCACCAACAGTCTGGGGTAAGATCTCCCCATGGGTGAAATAATAGCATTATGGGGCTAACCATCCACTTTCTGCTTGGACTATAGCCTGTTTCACAGGAGGAAACACATGCCTAGTACTGAGCTCAAAGGCCCTCCCATTTTGCTAAATGGACAGAGTATCAAACTTCCCTAAAAACTCCTATCTCTGTTAAATGTCAGCAGAGAAGTTTCCTTGTGCAGAGGACAGCAGCTAACAGATGGACTCTCGACTGGGCAGGTGCAGGGAGCAAATGTCTGCTGAGCGCATTACTGCAAGCAGGCCATCTCCCTGGCTTTTCTCTACCCAAAATGCTCTCCTGCTCTCCTTTCCCAGCCTCGAGGTCTTATCTCAGCTGTCACCTGCTCAGGGATCCTGCCCTGTATAAAGCTGTTGTTCAGTCATTCAGCTAAATCTCTCCCTGTTTTAATTCTTTGCAAGACACGTGTTCTTATCTGGCATTTTCACTATGCGTTTATTTTGTTTCCGTTCAGGAAAACATAAAAGCCTGGACAGCAGGGAGCTTGTTGTCCTCTTTGTTACTATATGCCCAGGTGTTTGAAAACTGCCTGACATAAAGTAGGCATTCACTCAAGGTTTGTTTTCTGAATGAAATATTTGCTGGGACCTGCCTTTGTGGTCTTTGTGGTTAGGAGTCGCCCTCCTCTAGACGTCAGTACAAGAGATTTTCCTCTATCATTATACACAGCAAGTTAGCGGCATTTCATTTCTCTGTTGACTTTTCTGTGTCCACTACTTAACAAAAAGGCCTCGAAAGTGGCACTTATGAGACTGATACAGTGAATGACTGGGGCATTTCAGGAAGTCAGTTGTCATGATTGAATGAATAAAGTGAGCAATTAATAAATCAATTAATGAAATCATAAACAGTAAGAAGAGAGTGTCTTGCCCTGTCACGACATCTTCCATCTTCATAGAGAGTCAGAAAAAGATGCAAATTGAATCACTTGTAGCAAACACATGTCAGAACAGGCTGGGCAAGCCTGCAATGTATGAGCTGCTCTGTGACTTTGCCTTTCCACCTTGACTGGTCTAATAGTCAGATAGAGTCCACCTGAACTTGGAATCAATGTAGAATAACATCCAACAGAGTATATACTTAAAACATCACAGTAAAGATAGATGGACATGGGAGTGGAGTTGCATGAGCATTTCTATAGTTAACATGGTGAAGAATTTGCTTGGATGCAGAAACTCCGCTGAGTGTTTTACATGAGACATATTTTCATTACTCCTGTTTTACAGATAATGTTAGCCTAGGAAACTCAAGCCTATAGGGCTATATTATTATTATTTGACAATTTAGCACACACACACACACACACACACACACACCGATTTTGGCCATTTACCGACATTACCCTTGGATCCCTTCTCTCTCCACTGAAGTCCTTCTTTCTGTCTGCCTGCTATTGTGATTTACTTTGTAGCCCACACAATTTAGCAATGGTTGCTTGCAGAACATGAGTTGGGAGCTACTTACTACGGCATGAGCAGCTTGTTTGTGGCTTCAGTACGAAAGAAAAGCATCGCCCCTTCCCCAGCACCTATTAGCTCCCAGAAGTCCCTCAGGGATGGGGTGGGAAGTGCATGAGATTCTCCCCCATGCATGCTGAAGTGGTTCTGGCTCCAGTCTCGTGTAGGTCTTATGTTGGTAACTACAGCTGCTGTGAGTTCGTGGGTACAGTGGCCATATCATGTCCAGAAGACTCTGTTTCTCAGCACTCTTCCCCAGCTTCTGGCTCTCACATTCTTTCTGCCTTCTTTTCCTCAATGCCCCTGTGCCTTGGAAGAACTGAGAAGAATAGTCACTTCTTCTCTGCGCTTTGGCCAGCTCTGAGTCTCTGCATTAACCACTGCCTTATTGAAAAAAGAAGCTTCTCTGATAAAGTTGAGAATAATAATAATCCATGGATGTAAACACAAATTTAGAAGACAGTTTTACAGTCTCTTCATTTAGCAAAACAACAGTATCAGGGTCTTCCCCAGGGCCTGTGAACTCTCCACCACAGTCTTTTGGCTAAGTATACAAAAACCAGTCATAAATTACCTCCTGTGTAGCAGACACAGATCCTATCAGAAAGCTCTTGGTTGCCCCAGTAGCCAGCTGACATGCTGCTATTACTTCAGTGAGCATATCTCGCCAGGCAGCCATCATTTGGCCAGTGATACCCCCAGCTGGGCATGGCCATTAATGACTTTTCTATCCAAGAAGCATGCATAGCTATGAAAACTAGCACTGGGAAAGCTAGCCAGCAGGAAAGAACCTTCCAGCTTAGCTCTAGTTCGATTTTTTTTTTTTTTTAATATCTGAGAGCTCAAGTATATGGAACCATCAGCAATAGAGTCTAACAATCTGCTTCTGATGGGCAACCAAGGGCAATGTCAGAATATCATAATGTTGAGGGCCTCTGAGGTCACCTTGATGAACAATTCACAGAAAGGTAGCCCACATCTGAGACTGAGTTTTCACTTAATAATCTTTCACTTCTTAAGATTGCATTGCCCAACTATGAAAGGTGCCACCATTCAATTTTTTCTCTAATTTTTTTAATAGCTGCACCAAACAGTGGTTTTCTATGGGTCTTTTTCATACATTATTCGCTTTGTGGATGCTTCCTTCCAAATTCTCCTCTCCCCTACTCTCCAATTCCTGCTTAAACTTTTCAACACCAGTATTTCTTTTTCTAATGTGTTTTTTTTCCTTTGATAATTCCATGCAATATATTTTGATTCTATTCATACCCCTACCCTAACTCTTCTTTGATCCTCTCCTACCTCTCCCCACCCTCCCAACTTCCCTTTCTCTCCCTTAAACATGCACACACACACACACACACACACACACACACACACACCATGTAGTCTAGTTTATAATCGCTGACTACTCCTAGGCATGAGGGTTGCCTGAAGTCTGATCAATATACAAAGTGCTACTCCACTGAAGAGAGTGACTTCCCCTGGCCCAGCAGCAATCAAATGCCAAACATCAATAGCTCTTTGACTAGGGGCAGGATTTTTGCCCACCTTCCCTCCTCCACACTGGAACTGTGTTGAGCTTGAGCTTTCACAGGCCTTGTGCAAGCTCTCAGGGTCTCTTTGAGTGTATGCAACCTCAGTATTTCCCCACCTCTACACTCATACCCCGTGTGTCATATTATCACTTTGCCTCTTTATGGCCTCTTCTCTCAAACCTATGGGTCCCTTTTAGTTTCTTGACCTCTACAGTCACTCCAAATTGAACACATAAATATAAAGATTCAAAGCTAGCATCCAACCAGGAGAACTATTACTAAACACGTTTATATGCTTCTTAGAGGGAAGTTGTGAAATATAAACAATGTTATTCAGATTCCTGAGCCCATATGTCCACTCTTCTATGTGTAGGGACATGCCCAGAACGGCCTGTTCTCTACTGGGATAGTTAGATGTTTTATGGTTATTCTGGGACTCTTACTACCAATACTTGAGTCTCTGCCTTGTTTTACTACATCTTGTGGTAGTTTCAATATCAAATGTCCTCCACGGATATTCACACACTTGGTCCACAGATGGTGGTGCAGTTATGGAAGTTTCCTTGTTGGAGGAAATTGTTCACTTCAGGCCTGTTTTGAGGCTTTGTAGACTGGTCCTATCTCCTCTTTACTCTCTGCTTCCTGACTGAGGAGGCAACGTGACCAGCCACCTCACACTCTAAGCCACCATGGTTTCTCCACGGTGATTGGTGATGCCTTAAACCATCAGCTAAAATAAAATTTTCCTCCCTTGAGTTTCTTCTTTTCGGGCATTTGATCACAGCAAAAAGACAAATATCTAATGCATCTCCTGAGTCCTTGGGCCTCTGGATTGTTCTCCCTCCAACAGGTTCTTGGTAAACCTGAAATAGATATTTGAGACTAGAACTCCGTGTCCCTCGGAGGCGGGTAGTCTGCAGCTGGGCTTCCTGGTGCAGGTTTTCTAATGTGGCCCCTTCTCTGTAACTGAGATCTGGCAGCAAGATTGCATATTTCAAAGTTCCTTTGATATGCCAGCTTGAGGTAGAAGGTTAAAATGATTCCCTCAATAGACAGAAACAAGAAAAGAAAAACATTCTTTTTAAGACACTCACTAACCCCATGTAAAATGTTTGATTATTCTACTCCCAATCTTTCCTGTGTTATTCTAGAATACTTTAATGAGAACATATTTCTTAAGTCACATCTTCTCGTTTCTAAATTGAAAACACTAATAGACAAAATCATGCATTTCTTAATCATTTCAATCTGCCACTCTGAGAACAAGCCTCACTACTTCCCTGGATCAGACGGTATTACGTTTGTATTGCTTTGTCATTTGGCCATTTACAACCATAAAGGCAAGGATGACAACAATCATGGGCTGAAACATGAACTCATGCTAACTTTTCTCTCCCAAAGGAAAGATGACTAGGCATGGTGGCACATGCTTGTAATCTCAGCGCTGGATGGTGGGGGCAAAGCAGGAAGATCATGACTCCAAGACCAGCTTGGCCCACTTATTAAGACTCTATCTCAAAACAAAACAAAAAATGGTAAATAGTAAATAGTAAAGGGCTGAGGAAGCCCAGGAAGTACAAAGCCCTGGTTTTGGTCTCTAATTCTGCACACTTTAAATGTGTGTGCACACACATGTATGTGGTTAGCGTCATACATCTTTGCTTTGGGCCCATGACACTGAGGTATTTAAAAAGCTCCTGGGAGAATTCTAACAGAAAGTTGCCAAGTTGAGTCATAGTTATCAGTTGTGTTTCCAAGCATATATCAGTATTTTTTTTAATATCAAACAAAAGAGCATGTGAATAAGGGATACACTGAAAAGCTAGAAGCAATGCATGTAATACCCAAGCCACTAAAACCTCCTTTTTCACCAACTATAGCAGCAAACTTCCGAATAAAGACTCTGACTAGATGAAAACAAAGATTCTGACATATTAGAAACCTAGCTAATCACAACTGTCAAAATAACTCATGTCTAGTTTGCTTAGTGTCCAGTGTTTATGTGCAAAAAGAAATATCAGGGCTTTGTGGTTCTCAGCTCCTCAGAGCTGTCAGAGGCCAATTTCCTTATCAGTCCAGCAGGAATGTGTAATTAAAGACAATAGCCTGAGCAGCTGTATTGGCAAAACAAGTCATTTGTCTCCCCTTCCCCCATGCCTTCTGCACACAGATCATCAGCTCCACTCTCAAGGCTCCATTAAAAGGCAGAGCAATAGAAAACACAGATCCACTTCCCACTGTGCATTGCAAACGTCAAAGAAACAATGCAAGTGAGTGAGAGCTAGATAGTCAAAAGTTCCTGAGATACGGAAGTTTGGGGGAATAATAAAAATTATCCTGAGACAGTGATGGACTAAAATATTTAACAGTAGCCGCTGCTAGGGCAAAGCCCAGTTTAGAATATTTTCCAACTTAGGTAGTTTGCATCCTCCCACAGAGATGATTTTTAGCTATGACTGTACATGTGTACACAGAATCTGAAGAGAGTTGGGAAGAGACATACCAGGATGCTATGACATAGAATTTCTGCTACACACGAGCGCAACAGACATGAGTAATCTCGTGAGCACAGGCAATAGCAAAGAATAGTAATTGAGGAAGCTATGGTTTTGAATCTTTATTGCCTCTGTAATACAATGTAATTTATTAAAATTTGATATCATTTAATTTTCAGTAATAGCTAGGTTTAATTACCACTCTTCAAAATTCCTGAAAGCAATCATCTCTCACCCTGGCTCCAGGCCACCACGGTCTGTCTGTACTACACGCTGGCTGCCATGTCACTGCAAGTAACAAATGGCATTCTGGCTGTTAGCAATGAAAGAGAATGCATAACAACATTCAGCTCCAATGGCAGAATGTGTTCAGTTCTTCAGTAACTCTCTTCACAACTACCTTCCTAGAATGATCTCCCTGAAGCCAGGAAAAGACTCATTTAGAACATGTGTTGTTATGAAAACAATGAAAACCCAGGTTCTTTTCATAATAAGAAATGTTATTTTTCAACCCTTTCTTCACATATGTGTAACCAGATGCTAATAGGAAATTTGGCCAAAAGCACTGAGACAATAAATTCAGAGTGAGGTAAAGGGGGTACTGGGAACTTAAAAAAAATGTGACCTAAAAATAAACAACCACATATGCCTAAAACAACCGTTATCTAGGCTCTCCAGTTTCTGGAAAGATGAAAATGGTGTCATGCTTATCCCTGTCATCTTAAAACAACTAAAAACTCTGGCAACTATCATGAAAGGAACTGAACTGAAAAATAGAGAGACAGAGAGGCCAGAGAATGTGAGCTGGTTGGCTGCTTTTTCACCTCCTGTGTCTCAGGGTGAGAGGTGAAGAAGCAGCTGGCAACCCTAAAACCAGTGAACACAGACTAGACCATGCTCCAGTGTGAACTGTCTCAGCAGAAGATGTTGGGGTTGATCTGATGCTTTATTCTGGCCCTTAAGATCTGGTTACTCTCCAACACACCTATCTTTGTTGTGTAAACCTGTCCAAGGCATTACACCTGATTGGTTAATTAAATGATCTATATCTAGACAGGGAAAAATGAGATAGGCATGGCTAAGGTTCCTGGGCTTTGGGTTCAAGAGAATCACAGCAGATAGATGGACAGGAAGAGAGGAGGATGGAGGATGTCATGATGGGTTATGATGGAGAAGGAGCCATGTGGGCTGGAAAGAAGGACTCCAAGGATGGCATGGATGGAGAAAACACCAAGATAAAAAACATAAGCAAGTGTTTATAAGGTTATGGATGGAAGGTCGCCCAGCTGAGGATGTTTAAGGCAGATGCCATTGGATGGGAGCTGGGAGGTGAATGGTGAGGTTATTGACACAGCGTAGGTAGAACTACCTGCCAGCCCAAGACAGTTATAAAATCTGACAGGTGTCTGTCTGTGTCTTATTATTTGTGATAATGGGTAAATAATACCGTCGCAATAATTACAGGGCTAATAATAGTAACATATAGCCCACATTCATTTTTTTTAGATTTATTTATTTATTTATCTATTTATTTATTTATTTATTTATTTATTTATTTATTTATTTATTTATTTATTATGTATACAATGTTCTGCCTACGTGTGTACCTGCATGCTTGTCATTCTAGCCGCCATGTGGGTGCTGGGAATTGAACTCAGGACATCTGGGCGAGCAGCCAGTGCTCTTAACCTCTGAGCTATCTCTCCAGCCCCCCCACACTCATTTTTAATTACTACAACAGGAAGACGTGGTGATGTAATGCTGTCCGCCATCTTAACGGCCTGGATGTCAACATGCTACTAGCCATGCTCTGCCTCCGCAGTCTTTTGTTTGTCCATTCGAATTCACTTTTGTTTTCCCCCATATTGAAGGGGTGCGTGCGCACATGCGTGTGCATGCTCCTGTGTATACAGGCACACGGAGGCCAGAGACTGGTGTTGGAGTACTTCCCTCAATGGCTTCTTCTCCGCTGTGTTAGTTAAGACAGTGAGATCCCAGGAGCCACCCGCCTCTGCCCCCCACCCACCGGAAGCGTGGGGTTACAGGTGCGTGCAGCCGTGCACAGCTCTTGCATGAGTGCTAAGGATCCAGACTCAGGACCGAGTGCTTACAGGTAAGCCCTTCTCCCACTGAGCCCTGTAGTGGAAACTCTTCTTAGCCTTTTAAAAATTAAAATAATTTTAAATGTCACGTAAAAAAAAAACAAAAAAACTGTTCAAGTTTAATGGAGTAACGTTTAGGTTTCTGTGGCAGAGATGGACATGAAAACATAGAAGCCAGAAGTTCCCCTGAAGTGTCCTGAGAACACCGAAGCCTGCCAGACAGTATATGCTTTTTATTACAGTGAAGTCTGCAAGGTCTAACAGCACACTGAGGCGTTGGGAAATGCCACCATGTTGGTCTGGAAAACAGCTCTGTAAAATTCATATGTCCTGGATCCTAAGTACAAGTTCCCAGAATCTGTCATGTGGAAAGTCTGCAAAGCTGGGGCCCTGGATGCCAGCTCCTGAATGGGTCTTCTAAGGGGCTGAGTGGACAGATGGTCTCCTAAGAAAACCTGCCTACTTGGGGAGGTCACACTGCAGGGAATGGTGAAGACCAGGGAGGCAGAATCCTAAACTACACTACAAAAGATGTTCTCTGAGAAAAATGTCCAGATACAGTATCTCTGAGATAGAAGGAAAACCAGGCTTCTGAGCTGGGGCAACACAGGCTCCTGGAGGCTGAGGTGTCAATAGAGTGAGAAAAGGCAGGGCAGGTGAGGGTGGGGTCTGTGTGGTTTCCTGATACACCCACTGGCTAGCACCTCCTTCCAAATAAAACCCCATCACAGAAACTCAGACTGGATGGGATTGGATAAAATGTGACATCTGAGTACAGTGTGCCTGTGTTTTCAAAATCTCTAATAACGGCTCCACCTAGAACAATTAACTGCCCAGTGCTTGCCTAAGGTGATTAACCTCAGGAAAACACCAGACAAGGTATTAATGAGGCCATGGCCAAGGGGTGAGTTGTGAAGGCTGTTCACAGTCACTGTTTCAGGATGTACACCTGATCCTCAGTGCAGCAAGGCAGGAAGACAGAGAGAGGAAGTAGCCCAGTAAAGGAGTTACACCTCCTTCATAGACAGAGGAAACCAGTATTAGGACAAGGCTGACATTTAATGAGTAATTAAGGCACATGTCATACAACTTCATACAGTGTGATTTGATGTGTTTCTCCTTTCACTGCCACACTGGACATTTCCTGTTTGCATTCATGGTTCTCCTGAAAGATGAGGAATTAGCGAGCTTGTGCTTCAGAGAACCACACAGACACCGCCCTTACCTACCCATGCTTCCCTCACTATACAGATATCTGCCTTCTCTGCCTGCAGAAGCACATTTTGCCCCGTGTCAGGAGAAGCCCAGTTTTCTTTCTTTCTTAGAGATACTGTATCTGGACATTTTCTCAGGAAACATGTTTTGTACTTCAGTTTAGGACTCTTGTCTCCCTGATCTTCACCCTTTCACTCAGTGTGACCTCCCTAAGCAGACACAGTGTTTTCTTAGAAGATTTCCTGTTATCCCTTGAGAAGAGGAACAGCAGTGAATCAAAGCACCACATATGTCTGTTACAAAGTGGTATGGCTCCTCTGAGCTCCTCTGGCAACCGTCCTCTGGGTAAGGGACAGTTCCGGAGATGGAGATGACAACACCATGCCATAAACACTCAAGCTGTCTTTAAAGAGGAGATGGAGGTGTGTGAAGCTCTCTATAGGCACAGAGGACAACCAGAAGCAGAGTATCACCATGACAGGAGGGTCAGGGCGGGATCCATGTGATTCTGTGATTCAACCATCCCTCATCCCATCAGTATTGCAGTAATGAGGGGAAGACAGCTTGCTGGTTTGAATGTGAACTATTAAAGGGAGAATCGCATCAAATTACTAAGTGAGATTTTCGAAATATATTAGGTGAAAGCCAAGTAGAGATGAAATACAATTTGTGAGCACAAGGAAAAGGTATCCTTAAATATTACTTGAAAATACTTAAAATACTCACAGGATATGCTATAAGCAAAAAGCATAGGAATAGCTCCCAAAAAGGTGAAACCTGGAAGATCCTCACAAAATAATTTCTGCTATGTTTTCTGTAGTGATGCATTTGTGTCTCTTAACTCCCCAAAAAACAGCTTTGACAGACCTCATATGTCACTCTGCTGTGACATCACTTAAGACCGTGAACGTAGTAGCTTGCTGTCCTACTGTTTGCTCAGTCAATTAGTTTAACCTGCTCTTAAGAAAACAGCGTTACCAACCTTCCTCTGCCTGAGTTCTCATAAAATCAGCTTTTACAACTAAGCTAATGCACAGCTTTGATCCCATGTACTCTGCCCCTGACCCAGAATAATGTGTGTGCATGTTTGTCTGTGTGTGTGTGTGTGCTCTAATCATTTGCTGTAGACAGCAAACAGGGTGAAAGCAGCCTTAAACAATAAATATCCCATAAGTGTTGGGAACAACACGTGGCGGCAGCTTGATATATTGATATTTGTGTGTTGTTTGCTATTCTGGGTCAGTTGGGTCAGGGAAGTGACTTCCTCCCTTGAAAACTGCTAAGGATTCCTGTAAAGAAGCCCTCAGTCCTTTCCCTGCCATGCTTTCTGTGTTGATCAAAAAGTACAGAGCAAAACCCTTTGCTAGGCACACATACAGGACCGGATCAGACAACACACAACAGACAGGCACAACTCACAGGCATCAGGCACAGACACACACTGCAGACAGATCACAGACAGACCAGTAACCACTAACTACAGACACACAGAAGACACTGGGAGAAGGGTGTAGAATTCAAATCGGGCTTAGTCTTAGTCAAACAAATTCAAGAGGAAGTTACTCTGTTTTCATTCCTTAATGAGACATCAGTGCTCCCTCTGCTGCTATCTATGTCGCGCTGACTGACTGGCAGGGTTCTGGAGATGCACCTTTCCTCTCTTAGGCCCTCTCCACGTGACTATATTTATTCACTACTCAGGAGACATGGCTTCGCAGCAGACAGGCTTTGGCATGAAAACTCTGTAGAGATCATCAAAATCTCTATCATGAGATTAGGACCATCCTCCCTTGCACTCACCTTCACTCTGCACGCACCTACCCACTGAAGGACCATGAGCTTGAGGTGTCTCTGGCATAGATGACATAGAGACTCTCAACTAGTTTCCTTCTTTTCTTCATTCCCCTTCCACCCTACCCCTCTTCACCCAGAGCATTCCTCTTCTTAGAGCAGCGTTTTGTGAGGCAGCAAAATGGCAAAGGAAGTAAAGGAGCTTGTTGCCAAGTTTAATGACCCGAGTTCAATTTCCAAAACCTACATGGTAAAAGGAAAATGACTGATTCCTGCAAGTTGCCCTCTGACCTCCACATACTTGTTATACCATGGACACACACTCACACATACAAACACGCATCAATCATTTAAAATAAGTAAATTTTGAAGAAAGTTCCTGATGAATGGTTACTACCCTGTTGATTATTAAATTGGATTTAAAGTATATTAAGAAGACATGATAGAAACATCTGACTCATCCTCATGTTGATCTGGTCTAAAATTCTACTTGTCAGGATGATGGCATTAGGAGATGTGGTTTGGGGAAATTATTAGACCCTAAGACTGAAGGCCTCATGAATGGAATCAGTGTCCTTGGGTACAAGAGAGATTATTTGGCTACTACAATGACACCCACCTACAGCACCGGAATGTCAGCAGCATCCAGGCCTAAAATCTGCAGATGTCACCATCCATCCTCTTAAACTTTACAACTATGAGAAAGAAGTTTGTGTTCATTATAAACCACTCAGTTTATGGCATTTTCTTATAGCAGCTCAAATGTTAATTATTATATCTTACTACTAAGACATATATTTAATTATTAATTAATATTAAAGTATTGTTAATATTTAACCACCTATTATTTAAATATCCCCCAGTGAGTAAACTTACTAGTTTTAAGAAGGCAAAAGACAGTATTTTGCATGTAATGTGCCTCCTCCATCAAGCACTTCCCAGAGGAAACTAAGCATCCTTGAGTTTAGGAAGAACAATGTGATCTAAGAATCAGTTGCTACAGCTCAGTCTCAAACTCTGATTCAGCCCTCAAAACCTGCTCCTGTAGTAACTAAAAATCAACTGACAATGTTAAGACCAAAATGAAAATGTGAGAACTAAGCAACAGTCAATACCTCATATTTCTGCAGAGCTGGAATTGACATTAAAATGTGTCGTTTGTATTGCAGCTCAAATGCAGCCAACTATTCTTCCTTGCAGAAGAGTTAATCCTCATAATTTGTCCTGACCTCCTGGAGGCAGAGCATATCTGCCTGACTTATTTAAAAAGAGTGGTGTGATCTTGGTAGGAGATGTATTCTTGGTAGGATATATCTTCAGTTTGGATTCCAAAATGAAGATTCATGGAAAAGAGCCCAATGGAGCAGAGCCCCAAACAACCTCAGGAAACCCACAACAGCAGGGGAGGCTGGACCCATCCATGGAGGACCATGGAGTTGCTGTAGGCCAAATTTTGTTCTAAGAATTTTTTTATGCAATTGTCCAGTTTGATGCCTGAAATACCTTCAGATGGATCCAGGAAGCAAAACCCCAGGGTTCTGTGACCTCAAGAGCTGGCATGTCACAGTTTTCCAAAGATAAAGCCCACAGCATTACAGCATCATTTATGATTGCCACACTGTCAGAGGCATCAGCTTGAGCTCCAGGTTTCCATGACACTCATAAGAACCATTTTCCAAGCTGACTACCTCCTAGTTCTCCAGTGCCTGAAGCTTACTTTAGAGAATGAGCTCATTTTTATTTCCTATTTCCATCAACTTATCATTATCTAGATACTAGATACTAAGATAAGAACCTTGGGTTCTCCCATTTTTACAGGCAATCTTCAATTAAAATGTGATTTCCTTATATACTATCATGAATTTGATGACGGTGCCTGTGAGTATAGAAATATTAATATAAATCTGATCGTTTGTCTTTTCCACATGCTTATCAGTATGAGGAGTTATTATCAAAGGCCCTCAAACCTTCAGAACCTAAAATCATTAAAAATCAATATTGTCACCTTTAATGACACATGGTCATCCTTCTAAGAAGGAGACTACATCTGTAGTTTCAGTAATGCATTTCAAAGAAAAAGGCAACTAATATGTTAAATGTAAAAGGAAGCCTTTAAAGGCAGGAAAGTCAAATGCAAGAAGCTGAACAAACTCCTTTGCATCTTCTCCTATTTAAAAGAAAAACACTGGTAAAGGTGTCTCTCACCTTCCCAATGATGTTAATGTTTTTTTAAAATATCTTAGATGACATTTCACCTGTATAGTTTTGGGAAAGAATAGGAAATCTATAAGCATGTAAGTAATTTAAATTCTATAATAAGCATAAGAAGTAGGGCCAGAATTTGTTACTGTGGTATTAAAATTAATAATTTCAACTATTCTGTAAAGCATGCCAAAATTCAATGCTATGAGCGACTACTGCACAGTTTACCATTCCATCTGCACACGAAACAGGGACCACAGATTAGAAACTTTTCCAAGTTAGGTTTAGCTAAGATAGCCACAGGGAATGTTTTATTATTGTTATAATAATATTTTAAACAGTGACCAATAACTGTTGGTATTAGTGTCCTCATTTATAAGCTAATGTGGATTGCCTGGATATGTTATTGACGTCAAAGAACTACGAAGTTAGTATGAAGTTGTAGGAGAGAATCTAGGCAGAAAGGAAATATGACAGACATAATTCTATAATTTACCATCCTGAAGACAGCTTGCTGATTCTGAAAACGAAGACGACAAATGAGAGGACAAGAAAGTGAGCACCGTCCTCTCAGGGGATTAAGGAAATAAATATTTGAGTTCAAGACTGCCCAAGGCTCCTTGGTAAATACTCAGCATTTTCTGTGGAATTCCACACAAATATGGATGGGCTAAAGCCCAGAACTGAATCATCTCAATTTCTGAGAGGATTAAGTTGATCTGTCCAGATGAGCTGTTCAGAGAAGCTAAAAAGAATCTTGCTCAGAAAAATAAAACAATGTCCAGAGCCTCAGATTATCTTTAAGATTCTTCATGAACAACACCTGGCACTCAGTGAAGAAGAAGAGGAGGTGCATGGTAGGGGGGAGAAGAGGAAGAGGCTAAAAGGCAATTATAAGGAGAATATTTGCCTGAAAATTGAGGGGAAATAATAGAAACAAATTAGAAAGAGATTTGAATACTGAAGAATCAAAGGCAGGTAAGTCAATTAAATAGAAGGCAGAGAATTGATTTGGAAATCAGGACATATGTTAAATAGAAAGTCTAGATCTGAAAGACAGCACACAGAGAGGTGAAACATGAAAGATGAGTGAATGAAAAGAATAGATGACCTACAACCTAACAACAGATAATTCCCGAAGTAAAACCTCAGAAGAAAACATGTAGGCTGATGAATACAGACTCAGAATAATGGAAAGATCCAGAAAAGACAAAAGTGTAAAGTAGCTCAAGAAAATAAAAAGGAGAAGATAAAGCAGAAATAGTATTTGAAGAAATAATACACAAGTTTCTCCAAAAACACCAAAAAGTACAACAAGCTCTAAAAAAAAACAAATAAAAAACAATCGATACCTAAGCATGTCATAATCAAGCTTCTGAGTAACAATAACAAAGAAAACCATAAAATCAGTCAGGAGATATAGTCACCCCTCCTTATTCAAATGTTCCATGTGCCCAGGTTTGACTGTTCTGTCTGACTACACACAAGATACATTACAACAATACACTGTATGGTGTTGACATTGTATCCATCAGTACCAGGAATTTAGACATGACTGATGTCTGCAGGCCAATATGTGGAGGTTATATGCAATTGTTATGAAATAAAGCACAGGAGACTTGGATAACTTCAGGTCCTGGCATGTGTGGGGATCCTGGAAGCAATCTCCACACACTACAAGGGACAGTCACATTGGCTTGAAAAGCAGGGTAATTAAACAGCAGCTGACTACTCAACAGGAGCAAAGAACGGTAAATCAAAGATAGATCTTCAAAAGGCTGAAAGAAAGTAATTCCCAACAGGAATTCTGTGTCCACCAAAAATGCCCTTCAAATGTTAAGGCAAAATACTTTAATATCAAAATAAGAGCATTGCTGATCAGCAGAAATAACACTAGTATGTATAACTATAAAAGGAAATCCCTCAAGGAGGAAAATAATTTCAGGAAGAAACCCTGAGATGCATAGCGTGATACCTAACAGTGGGAAGGAGACGGCACACAGCATCTGTTGGGCCTGGTCATCCAGGTCTGTGGTCCCAGCTACTCTGGAGATGGAAGCCAGAGGGTCTTAAATTCAAGGTCACCGTGAACAACCTAGTGAGACTTTGCCCCAAAACTAAGATGACCGGGGACTTAACGCGTCTGGTACAGTGCTTGCCTAGCCTGCACAAAGCCTGGGTCCCGTCCCCAGCGCTACATAAACTGGGCGTGATGGTGTATGCCTGCAGTTCCCAGGGCAATATAGACTGATCAGAAGATTCCATCTCAAAATGGGGGGAAGTATAAAAACATAAATACCTCCATCCCTAGAAGAGGTACCTTAAACGAGTGAGGCTGAGAGTAATGAGAGGGAAAAATTAATACTGGCCATGTCAACACAAGCCAAGAGAAGCTGATGAACCTCCACTATAAGACAAAGCAATCTTTAAGTATCGAAGTATTGCGAGAAACAAAGATGGAAATTTCATCAGCTAGAAAGGGAAAACTTTGAGAAGAAAATATGAGCTAGAGTTTGTATCATTCTAAGAGCTCGATGACCTGACTCCAAGCTGACCCCTGAACACACTGCATCCTCACCCGGCTCTGAGCAATGACAGGATGTCCAGGAGGAAGAAGCTCGTTCTTGATTGGACCTCCTTGAAAGAGTTCTATGATCTGTGCTGCGTCTGGAGGCCATGTTGATATCTGTGGTCTACTGCCCCAGGCTATGTTGAAGCCAGAGGTTCATGAGGAGGTTCAAGGTGTGGGCTGCCACCGGAGGCCAGGTGGAAAGCTATTTTTGCCGATCTGGTGGGACAACCCTAATTTCGCTTAATCGTGTTCGTAAAATCAATAATTAATCCTCTTTTGTGAAAGTCCTTCAAAGTCCTACAAAAGCCCTGCCAAAAACATGAAATTGTACCCAATTCAATGAGACACAATAAAATAGAATATGAGAGCTTGAAAAACTAGAATAACAAAAGACAGGCAAATTACTCACTCAGCTGCAAAATGGGTGTAGGATTTAGTCTCTGTTTTGACAAAATGACCTTGCTTCTTCTAAGTACAGCTGCAAGAATCCAGGCCCTGGCTCTCTTCAGATGCCACAGGCATAGAGGCATCTCGATAGCAGCGTTTCTCAAACTTATTTTGCAGAGAATCCTGATGCAGAGAATCCAGAACATACACACTGTTTGAGACTGGCCTGGGAAATATCATCTGACATTAATTCTGTAGTATTAGATGACATGCACACAAATTGTCACCAAGGGCACAGTCCTTTTTAAGATATTAACAACAGGCTGAAGAGATGGCTCCAAGGCTCAGAGCATATACTGCCTTTGCAGAGGACCTGAGGTCAATTCCCAGCACCCATGCACAGCAGCTCACAATCACCTATAACTCTAGCTGCAGGAGAACCAACACCCCAGGACGCCTCAGGCACCTGTACTCATGGGTACATACACACCCACAGACATGCACAAATGCACACAACTAAAAATAAAAACATTTTAAAAGAAGGGAACAATTGCATGTCGCATATATTTGTATTTAATATAAAATACAGTATGTATTTTGTCATCCCATCTATACATGCAGTCGGTCTTCGTTGTTTGTGACTTCCACATTTGCAAATTCATCAATTTGTGATAATCCAGGACTTGGCCTTCCTCAGTCATTCTTAGGACATAAGAGCAATGAAATTATTTTGGTTTGAGTTTTGTTTTTGAGACAGGCTCTCACACTGCAGCTCAGGCTAGTTGAGAACCCACTCTACAGTCTACACTGGCCTCAAGCTTGCCTCAGCTGCCTAGGTGGTGGTGTTCTGGGCATGAGATACTACATCCAGCTCTTCAGTGGCAAGAACTGTGAGCCCTTCCACACACACAGTTTCTCTTTATGTCAAACAAGATGAAATCTGTCTTTTTTTGTACCACAATTTTTTAATTTTTATTAATTACAGTTTATTCACTTTCTATACCCCTGTAGCTCCCTCTCTCCTCTCCTCCCAGTCCCACCCTCCCTTCCCCTTCTCCACCCATGTCCCTCCCCCATTCCACTGATAGGGGAAGACTTCCTCTCCTTTCTTCTGATCCTAGTCTATCCGGTCTCATCAGGAGTGGCTGCATTATCTTCCTCTGTGGCCTGGTAAGGCTGCTCCCCGCTCAGGGGGAGGTGATCAGAGAGCCAGCCACTGAGTTCATGTCAGAGACAGTCCCTATTCCCATTACTATGGAACCCACTTGGACACTGAACTGGCTACATCTGTGCAGGGGTTCTAGGTTATCTCCATGAAATCTGTCTTCCTGCTTCAGGTTTTTATTCTTGGGATGTGTGTGTGTGTGTGTGTGTGTGTGTGTGTGTGTGTGTGTGTGTGT
>NW_026589732.1:4815391-4871175 GCF_907164565.1 Psammomys obesus | reverse complement strand
TGTGTGTGTGTGTGTGTGTGTGTGTGTGTGTGTGTGTGTGTGTGTGTATGTGCTCTGAATGAGCATATCCCCCATAGGCTCACAGGTTTGAATATTTACTCTCCAGATGTTAGAACTATTTGGGAAGAATTAGGAGGTGAGGCCTAGTTGGAGGTGTGCAATGGGAGGCAGACTTTGGGGTGTCGAAAGACTTCCACCATTCCCATCCTCTCTCAATTCTCTACCTCATGGCTGTCTCAAGGTGTGAGCCCTCAGCTGCTGCTCCATCGTCATGCCTGCCTGCCTGCCTGCTGCCATGTTGTGCACCATGATGGTCATGGACTCTAACCCTCTGAAACTGTAATCCCAAATAAGAGTCTTTTATGTATAAGCTGCTTTGGTCATTGTGTCTTATCACAGCGATATAATAGTAACTAAAACTATGTGTGTGTGTGTGTGTGTGTGTGTGTGTGTGTGTGTGTGTGTGTGTTTGTCTGTCTGTCTGTGTGTCTGTCTGTTTATATACATGTATATGCACATGATTAGCCTTAAGCTTAAGCCATTAGGCTTAAGCTACATTTCTACCATGAGTGTGATCAATGTTAACATATCAACAACAATATTACATAAAATGTCTTGGAACAGAAGCACATAAATTAATTATATAATGACTTGGATAAAGAAAAAAAATGTTACTAAAGACCAACAGCCTACCCCTGTATTTCCTCTGAGAACATAGCTCCATATTGACTAATTCAGAGTTCACCAAGCTTCATAGACTACAGCTAGTACAAATGATGAGATAGATATGCAAATGAGTCAGACATTTATGATATTTGCTTTTAACTACTTATTAAGGTGTTATCTTATGTGATAATTGTTTTGCCTGCATGTTTGCATGTGAGCCACGTGTGTAACTGGTGACCACACAGGCCAGAAGAGGGGATTAAATTCCCTGGAACTGGAGTTATAGACAATTTTGAGCTGCCATTTAAAACCAATTAAATATTTATTGAACTACATTTTGAAGCTGGAGAGGCAATATATTTGCCTAGCATGTGCAAATTCATGGGTTTGGTTGCTGGTACTACACACTAAACCATCTATATCTTGGGTTCTTACTGTGTGCTGGATGTAGGGTGGTGCAGAGACCCAGAAAAACAGTAAAATATATGGTGCTTTGAATGTTATGTGCTCTGAACCAAAACACATCCAAGAGTTCCCAAGAGGCACAGCTTCTCTCTCACCTTCTCCTGCCTTCCGGTCCCCTATCCCTCAGAGTCACCCAAGGCAGTTACCAAAATCAGAACTTTGCTTCTCCCAAGGATCTTTAAGACTAAGTCTCCTTTCCCCAAAGCAAGCCATAAAGACTAAAATTGTTATTCTAACCATCCCCAGATGTGTCATAAAGAAATTCTCTGACCTATCTTTGCCTGACAGTAGATAAACAGACTCATTCTAGGAGCCCTGCCCATATGAGACAGAAATACTATGCAGTAAGGGAAGAAGAAATCTGAACAAATAGGCCTTGTTGAGTTCCCCATCTTGGCCTGTTACATTAACTCATGGCCATTTTGTCTAATTATATTTCTGCATAAATGCTTATTCTTCATCAAACCTAAGCATAGAAATGTCTAATCTTCCCTAAGTCCTTGGTTCTTCAACCTAAAAGTTGCAATGTCATATAAAGAGGCAGGATACATATAGCCAAGGCTGGCCTTGAATTTTGTTCCTTCTGCCATCACCTCCCTGAGCTCTTGAATCACAAGGATCTGCCACTGTGAGTAAATTTCCCCCATTATTAATTTCTTTCTTGTTGTCCTCATAAGGCAGATAAGGGGCAGGAAGTATCATGGAGGCCCCTACAATGCATGCAACTTCAGACATCACCCTGACTTCCCAGCTGTACTGGCTGGTTTTGTCTGTCAACTTGACACAAGTTTGAGTCATCCATCACAGAGAAGGAGCCTCAGTTGAGGAAACGCCTCCATAAAATCCACCTGCAAAGCATTTTCTAGATTAATGATCAATTCGGGAGGGCCCAGCCTTTTGTGGGTGGTGTCATCCCTGGGCTGGTAGTACTGAGTCCTGTAAGAAATCAGGCTGAGCAAACCATGTGAAGCAAGCCAGTAAGCAGCACTCCTCCATGGCCTCTGCACCAGCTCCTGCCACCATGTTCCAGCCCTTCTTGAGTTTCTGCTCTGACTTCCTCCAACGATGGACTGTAATCTGGAAGCATAAGCCAAATAAACCCTTTTCTCCCTAACTTGCTTTTTGGTCATGGTGTTTCATTGAAGTAATAGAAACCCCGACTAAGACACCATCCATAGGCCAGTCTGAAGGGCCCATGATTTGCCTTTTCTGTATTGTGTCTGGTTGGAGTAGTGAATACAATCTTAACCAATAATCACATTAATTAATTAGTTACTTAGTTAGTTAGTTAGTTAGTTAGTTAGTTAGTTAGTTAATAGTCACAACCTAGATGAGCAGCTGACAAAGAAGCTCCGCAGTTTAGAGAAAGATGGGACACAGATTGTTCAGCCCAAAGGTAGGAACAATGGTGGAATGTACATTCTGTAGAAACAGAGGCAGAACCACTGTACCCAAAACAACAGATAGAAAAGACAAACGGCCCAAGCAGCCAGAGAGACATGGAGGCAGCAAGCCAGCCCCAGCTTTATAAGCCAAGAAATGCCGAGCTTATTCTGAACAACCACTAATGAAGGGTGATTCGATGATATTACGATTATGCGTTTTGTAGCAGCATTTAGAGAGAGGGTGGTCAGGAGCTGTGCAGAGAGAGCAAACCAAGTCCTTGGGGTGTCCTCAGGATAAGGTCGGGCTGACAGCCTCACAGTTGTCTGGAAAGCCTGACCTGGCACAGAGGAAGGACAATGATGAAATTCACGTCTTTTATTCTAACAGTTAAATTCCACTGCAATACCGTGTCTTTCCAGTTATAACCCCGACTTTCCTTTCAGATACTTCCTTAATCTTTTCCCACTCGATTCCCTCATTTTCAGAAGCTATAATTAAGTCTCCCTTTGAACTCATACTTCATCATTCCCCAGACGGCTTCCAGAAAATCTGCTTACATCACTTTTTGAACGTATATTACACAGATTCATAAGACTACAAGGACACCCTCCTCTGTGAATACAAAAATAATTTCTAGGAAGCTAGAAGTGGTGAGAAACTTTGAACTAAACCCATGGATTACAAGCAGTCTACTCCAGGCCAGCAAAATGACTAGGGCAAAGGCCCCTATCGATGACCGGAGGTTGGGTACCCAGGACCCACAGGGTGGAAAGAAATGATTCCTGATAGCTATTTCTGACCTCCATATGCTTGCCATAGAACACAATGCGCTCACACAAAGGCACACAAGCAAATGAGTAAATGAGTGATAACATAATGTTTTTAAGTGATCCACCCAATTCAAGATCTGACACATCTGGCTTAGGGCTGGGATGCTCACCTCTCACTCTTCCATGGGTGGTGGGCTTATAAATCCATAGAAACCACTGTGTTTCAAAGAAGACAGTAAGAAGAAGAAGTACAGCTAAGGAGAAGGGGAAAAAAAGGAAATGCCTATAGAACTCTATGTGGACCAGCAACTGTAAACAGATATTTTTAAAACTAGAGAATCTGAATATGTATGATAGGATGCTACAACGTTTTATATAGGTCTGAAATATTAGTGATAGTTAAATGCATGTGTATATAAACATCATTAGAAAGTGTACAATTTACCTACAAACTGGCATAATGTATATAGTTTGATAGATAAATAGCTAATAATTGTTGAAGCTGGGTGATGGGGCATGGGGATTTATTATGTTTTCCTCTTTTCGTGAGCATGTGCAAATGAAGGAGACATGCTAAATTACAGTGAGCAGAGGAGAGACAGAAACGCTGTATGGCTCTGCCATGCGGATGTCTCCCGTGCATTTTATGAAGCGCCCGGAGCCCTGCAATCCTGCAGATGCAGACAAGGCTGATTGGCAACAACGAAGGTGACTGCTCGATGTGTAACAGTGCTTTTGAAGTCCCAAACATGGCACAGGGACATGTGCAAGCAAGTGTTCAGCGGGATGAGCATCCAGGTACTAAAAGGGAAGGTCATTCCTTGAGGCTGGACAACCAAGGAGCCATGAAATTAGGCATGCATGCAAGAAACAGCTGACACAAAGCACTCTGTGAGCTGAGAGCTACTTTCTTTAGATATGCCAATTTAACTCTAATCAAACAACACGTAAATATTCTGATCCTTAAGTGAAAAACTAAGGAACAACAACAACAAAAAAAAAATTGTCACTTTTCCAATCAAGACAAGAAGTTAAAAACCTGGAATTCAAACCCAAATGATCTAATTTCAAAGCCTATGCTTTTTTGGTTCTGTTTTGGGTTTTGTTGTTATTTGTTTGTTTTGTTGTTGTTGTTGTTTTGGTTTTGTTTGGGTTTTTCAAGACAGGGTTTCTCTGCTGGACTCAATTTGTAGACCAGGCTTGCCTGGAACTCACAGAGATCTGTCTGCCTCTGCCTTTCCGAGTGCTGGGATTACAGATGTGAGTCACCGAGCCCTGCTCAAAGCTCATGCTTTTCCCTCCTGTTCATTAATTCCCCTCTTCCCTCTCCCCTTCTCTCTCTTTTTCACTCCTTCCTCTCCTTTACCCTTTGTGAGTTGGATATTTCCAAGGTATAGCTTTATTTTTTTAATCCATTAATATTAAGTAAGGCTGCCTCCTTACAACCCCTCAAATTACTGAGTTGGTTTGTTGTTGTTTTGTTTTGATTTGATTTTTTTCTTTCCCCTTAGTCCTTCTGGAAGTGCGTTTGGTCTGAGCTCAGGAAAGGACACTGGCTGAAACAGAAAGGAGTTACAAAATAGAAAATGTGACCAGGAGCATGAAGGTGTATTAGAAAACTCCCATGTGGTTAGAGACCACAGGATAGACAGATGAGATGGGCAGAATGTGGCCAGTTACAAAAATGACCAAAGGGATTCAGGCTGCCCAAGTGCCACATATTACCAGGGCAGCTTTTTCCCTCAACCTGTCTCCTTCCATTTGGGACTGGCCAGGTCTCAGCCCAGGCCCCACAGAGATCCAGTCATATTTGACACAAAGTCCCAGGGCCAGTGCCTGACCACCTGGGACCCCCTATTTGCTCTTGAGACCCGGGACCTGTCCATAGTGCCAGGGAAAACTTGTTCAAGGCTATTTGAGCAAATTGTTGAAGACAGCGGACCACAGCAGAGAAACAGAAGATCTGGATAATTGCAGTCTCAATCCAGACAAACAGGAAATCAAGATTCCATTCTTACCTGAGATTTCACCTTTCACCCATCAGAATGTCCAAGATGAAAAACTCAAGTGACAACACATGCTGGAGAGGTTGTGGAGAAAGAAGAACCCTCCTCCACTGCTGGTGGGAATGTAAACTTGTACAACCACTCTGGAAAGCAATCTGGTGCTTTTTCAGACAAGTAGGAATAGCGCTTCCTCAAGATCCAGCTATACCATTCCTAGGCATATATCCAAAAAAGGCTCAAGTACACAGTAAGGACATTTGCTCAACCATGTTTGTAGCAGCCTTATTTGTAATAGCCAGAAGCTGACAACAGCCCAGATGCCCCTCAACTGAAGAATGGATGCAGAAATTGTGGTACATCTACACAATGGAATATTACCCAGCAATGAAAAACAAGGAAATCATGAAATATGCAGGTAAATGGTGCAACCTGGAAAGGATCATCCTAGGTGAGCTGTCCCAGAAGCAGAAAGACACACACAGTATATACTCACTCATATAGACATGTAATATAGGATAAACCTACTAAAATCTGTACATCTAAAGAAACTAATCAAGAGAGAAGACCCTGACTAAAATGCTCAATCCCCATCCCGAAAGACAAAGAGGAAGGACATCAGAAGAATAAGAAAACAGGAAACAAGCTAGAAACCTGCCACGGAGGGCCTCTGAAAGGCTCTGCCCTGCAGACTATCAAAGCAAATGCTGAGACTTATGGCCAACTGTTGGGCAATGTGCATGGAATCTTATGTAAGAAGTGGGAAATAGTAAGATCTGGAGAAGACAGGAACTCCACAAAGAGAGCAACAGAACCAGAAATTTGAACACAGGGGTCTTCCCAGAGACTCATACTCCAACCAAGTACCGTGCATGGAGATAACCTAGAACCCCTGCACAGATGTAGCCCATGGCAGTTTAGTGTCCAAGTGGGTTACATAGTAATGGGAAGAGGGACTGCCTCTGACTTGATCTGATTGGCCTGCTCTTTGATCACCTCCCCCTGAGGGAGGAGCAGCCTTATCAGACCACAGAAGATGACAATGCAGCCACTCCTGATGAGATCTGATAGACTAAGATCAGAAGGAAGGAGAGGAGGACCTCCCCTATCAGTGGATTTGGGGAGGGCCATGTGTGAAGAAGGGGGAGGGAGAGTGGGATCGGGAGCAGAAGAGGGAGGGGCTTATGGGGGATACAAAGTGAATAAAGTGTAATTAATAAAAATAAAAATTTAAAAAAAAGATTCCAATCTTTCTGTGAATTAACCTCAGCTGAACATTGTAAACACCTCAGCTAAAACTTAAACAAAAAGAAAGAAAAACTCAACCAACAAACTTACTCAAGATGCACAAATCTCAACATAGAAATAGAAACATGAAAAATCAAAATAGCATGACGCCTCCAAAAACTAAAAGCCCAATAGTAATGGTTCCTAGTGGGGGAAATGTTTATGTTATTGTTTTTAATCCCAGTATCCACACCCCATGGCAATAAAATGGTGTAGCCCTCAACCACACACACTCCCACCAACAGCCAGCACTGAAAAAAAAAAAAAAAAAAAAAAAGAAAGAAAGAAAGAAAAAAGAAAAAAAAAAGTAAATTCCAGTACTCAAGAGGCTGAGATAAACAGTGCTCTGTGAATCCAGGGCTACATAGTGATACCCTGTCTCAAAAAATAAAAAATGAAATGAAACAAAAAAATAAGAAAAAACAATCTAAGCCTGTTGTGGTGACACACACCTATAATCCCAGCCTTCAGGAGGTTAAGACAGGATTGGGAGTTTGAGGGCCAACCAGGGCTACATAGAAAACCCTGTCTCAAAAAATAAAAATAAGTCAGAGGTGAGAGGAGACGAGGGGGCACAAAAAGAAGCTCTTCACGGCCTTCCATGGAGACTTGTATGGGTGTGACAAAAGCAAACCGGAAAGCCCCTTGGCCCCTAGGACTTGCTCTCTGCTGCTCTACAATCCTTAAGATGCTGAGTAAATAGACTGAGAGTGGCTTACTTGAGATGAGAAACCACACAAAGAAAACTGTGGCTGTGACTCTGGCTTGTGAACAGCCAATAACCACACATGAGAGGCCACACTGGCCAAAATTGCATGAGAGCTGGGCTGGACCAGAACTTTCCTGCCAACTCAAAGAATTGTGAACCACAGAAAAGTTTGTCTAACTTTGATGGAGCATGCTGCTTACCTGTTGTTCTTAAGCTAAATGTGGTTTGTGTGGTGTTACCAAGAACCGTATTCCATCCAAAGGGCAGGTAAAAGCTGAACACTGCTTTCTTTTCTCTTTGTTCCATAATATCTTAGTGGATTTGTGACTACCACGTTAGGCACCTCATCGCACCCACTTTCCAGTCATCACAGGTCAGCACTCCCACCTTTGTGGCCTCCCCCAAGAAAAAGAAGGATGAGGGGAAGGAAAAAAGAAGTTTTGTGTTGCCCATCACAGACCACCAACATGGCAACACCTGTGTCTTTGTTTTCACCAGCACCAACCCAGGTAAATAGCATAGGCAAAGGGCACATTTGCTACATGAAGGGAAAAATTAGGGAGCCGCTCATTACACAGACAGCAGGCTAGCCTCCCGGTGTGATAGCATAAACTGTGATAACCACAAACTGGATCTCTTCTCTCTTTCTCACAGCCACTGAGACGTTCTTGCTTTCCAAACACCGCAGAAGATGCTTTTTCTATGCATGAACTGTAGCATCTGACCAAACGTAAGGGAAGTCCCAAAAGGGTTTTCTTGTCAACTTGATCTCTCAGTTTAATCACTAAAGTTTTTTTTTTTTTTCCACTCTCTTCAAATGCTAAGGCTCCTCTAGCTTCCTCCCTTCCACCAGATAATGTCTCCTTCTGCCACACAAAGAAATGGCTCAGACTTGAAGTCAGGAGGTTTTTCCACCTTTGTTTTTTGTTTTGTTTTGTCGTTTTGTTTTGTTTTGAGATAGGGTCTCACCATGTAGCTCTGGCTGTCCTGGAATTCATTAGGTAGTTCAGGAGGCCTCAAACTCACAGGTATTTTGTTTTGGTTTGGTTTCTTTTGTTTCAGTCTCATGTCTTAAATTTATAGAGATAACTGCAGCTAAGATTACAAATTCACAAAAAAGACTTTGTAAAGACATCTTTACACTTTCGGAACTTGTTATCATTGTATGCTTTTGATATGTGGGTATGGGCACATGTATCAAGGTATACATGAGGAGGTCTGTGGTGGTTTGAAGAACAACCTTCAAGTCTCTTATATTTGAATGCTTGGTCAGCAGGGAATGACACCATTTGAAAGGATTAGAAGGATTAGGAGGTATGGCCTTTTTGGAAGAAGTGTGTCTTCTGAGAGTGGGCTTCGAGATTTCAAAAGCCTGTACCATGCCCAGCATCTCTCTCTGCCTATGGATCAGGATATAAAGCACTCAGTACTTCAGCATCTGCCTACATGCCACCATGCTTCCCTCCATGAAGAAAATGTGCTAAGCCTCAGAAACTGTAAGGCAGCCCTCAATTAAATACTTTCTTTTATAAGAATTGCCCTGGTAATGGTGTCTTTCCACAGTAATAAACACTGACTAAGACAAGGTTATAGGACAACCTTATGGAGCTGGATCTCTCCCTCCTCCTTCACATGGGCTCTGGAGCTCAACCCTTCCTCCTGCTGCCAGGCTTATGCAGAACTCTGGTTTCCAGGCCTGTGAGGCAAGAGCTTTTTTTTTTTCCATATCTGATAAACCTTTATTAATTAAGAGGTTTATTTATTTATTTCAATTTATTCACTTTGTATCTGAGCTGTAGTCCCCTCCATCTCCTTCCAGTCCCACCCACCCTCCCTCTTCTCCCCCTATGTCCCCTCCTTAGTTCCCTGATAGAGGAGGGCCTCCTCACCTTCTGTCTGACCCTAGCCTATCAGGTCTTGCCAGGACTGGTTGCATTGTCTTCCTCTGTGGCCTGGCGAGGCTGTACACCCCCCCCCCAGGGGGAGGTGATCAAAGAGCTGGCCACTAAGTTCATGTCAGAGACAGCTCCTGTTCCCCTTACTAGGGAACCCACTTGGAAACTGAATAGGGGTCTAGGTCCTCTCCATGCATGGTCCTTGGTTATAGTATTGGTCTCTGCAGGACCCTCTTAAGCCCAGGTTTTTTGGCTTTGTTGGTCTCCTTGTGGTGTTTCTGTCCCCTCCAGATCTTTCTATCTCCCTCTTCTTCCATAAGGTTTCCAGCACTCTGCCCAAAGTTTGGCAATGAGTCTCAGTATCTCCTTCAAGTAGAGTCTTTCAGAGGGCCCCTGTGGAAGGCTCCTGTCCTGTTCCCTGTCTTCTCCTACTCCTGATGTCTATCCTGTTTGCCCTTCTGAATGAGGTTGAAGCCGCTTCCCTAGTGTCCTCTTTGTTGTTTAGCTTGTTTAGGACTATAAATTTTAATATGTTTATCTTATATTATATGGCTAATATTCATATAATACTCATATAATATGAGTATAACCATATGTGTCTTTCTGCTTCTGGGTTACCTCACTCATGATGATCTTTTCTAGCACCCACCATTTGACTACAAATTTAATGATTTCCTTGTTTTTAATTGCTGAGTAGTATTCCATTGTGTAAATGTACCACAATTTCTGCATCCATTCTTCAGGTGAAAGACATCTAGGTTGATTCCAGATTCTGGCTATTATGAATAAAGCTGCTATGAACATAGTTGAGAAAATGATCTTGTTGTATGGTTTGGCATCTTTCGAATAAAGGCCTAGGAGTGGTATAGCTAGATCTTGAGGTAGCACTATTCCTAATTTTCTGAGAAAGTGCCAGATTGATTTCCAAAGTGATTGCATGAGTTTATATTCCCACCAGCAATGGAGAAGGGTTCCCCTTTCTCCACACCCTTACCAGCATGTGCTGTCACTTGAGTGTTTGATCTTAGCCATTCTGATGGGTGTAAGGTGAAACTTCAGGGTTTTGATTGAGGCAAGAGCTTTTTATCCACTGAGCTATCACACTGCCTGCCCCCCACTTTTTGGAAATAGAGTCTTGGTAGTTAGTCAAGGCTAGCCTCAAACTCATAATCTTTTTGCCTTAGCCTTCCTAGTACTAGGGTTACAGCCATGAGCCGTTTAACTACAATAGTCTAAAGGGAAATCTAAGCAGATATGGCCAAGAATATGGCTCCTGAAGAAGGTATGACCAATAATACATTTCTTGATACTGTCCCATGCCCACTTTCCTTTCTTGGTAAACAGAAATGGGCTATTCTAAGGTTACTCTGAAATAAAAGGAATATGCATATCTGAAAGGCCAGTAAGTGTCTCTATAAACATATATACACACAATAAATATACCTAATAAAAAAAGAATATTTCATATAATAAAAACTGACCTGTAAAAATTTTACCATTAAGAGAAAAAGAGACAGCCTACCTGGGTTAGTATGGTTTTGTTTGTTTTAAACCAATACTCTGAGAGCTAAGAATTCTGTCCCTGGCAAGGACCTTCCCACAAGGGTAAAACCATCATTTACATAAATAAGGAGAGTCTAACAGGGTCTAGCTACACTGTCTGTGTGAGCTCCAGAATAATTAACTTGTTTCTTGTTTCGCTGGTTTCATAAGTGTAAAAACACTTAGAAGACTATAAGAAACAGCCACTCTCTTTACTCAAAGGGTTTGGCAGGAAGATGATCTGTGTGGATTGTATTTAATCATGTAAACCTTATGAGTTAACACTGTCCTGGCTGAGGCGAACCTGGGAGATTATACGCTCATAATTAGACCGCAGAGCTATGCCAAGAATATTCTTGAATGAAAGGTAAATAGCTACTGGGCCTTTGATTTCCATCTTGATAAATGAAGCAATTAGTCAAACAGCCCTGCTCTGGGAAAGCATGCTAAGAAACTACAAGAAGTCACATCACATCTTGTCTGTTTTGCTCTTCCTTTAAAAGCTGAGAGGAAGCCAGCCGGCCAGGTGGCTCACTCCGTTAATCCAGCAGAGGCAGAGGAAGGCAGATGTCGGTCAGAACTGTCTGCCCTGCAAACTCCAGGAGAGCCAGCGCCACACAGAAAAACCCATGTCCAAGAGCCCTCAGCAATCCGTACCATCCTACCCACGCATGTACACTTCTCAGAAAGAAGTCATACATCTGCCCCTCAGTATTGCCAAATCAGCTAAGTGCTGATCAGATTTTAAGGCTTCCCGACGGTTTCCAAGAATTTAGAGCAGATAATCCCAATTTTGCAACAGTAAGTAGTATTGACTCTGATATGATCTCTGTCTTGACTGGACACCGTAGTGGTGGCAGCCCCCTTTAAAATTTGTTTGCAAAGACGGGAAGAGGCCAGATTTGGGCCTGGGCCGCTTACTCCATCTTCCCCTCCAGAACTTACTCAGAGCAAAGCCTGGGAAGCGGCCATGCATTCTGGTTCCTTTGCAAACCAGAGGTCAGAGCTCTCATGTACTCCCTAAAACTCATGTCTAAACAACGCAATGCCCCTCGGTTCTCCAGGGAGTCTTTCCCTTTGTTTTGCTTGCTAGTATTCCTAACTGCTCCTCAGTAAGGGAAGCAGTGGAGAATGAAGGCGCTGTTTTCAGAGAAATTTGTGACATTGGATTCACGTATTTCAAAGGGATGTTCTTCTGGCTCAAGCCATTTAAACCTAAACCCTTAGATATCTCTCTCTCTCTCTCTCTCTCTCTCTCTCTCTCTCTCTCTCAGACAAAGCGCCAGTGTGTCTCAGCCTGCCACCTTGTGGCAAACTGGAGCGTGGCCTAGGGATCACAGGAGACCAGGACGGGAGGAGCAGGTGTGAGCTCTGTGACAGGTGTTGTTAGATCCTGCAGCCCACAGCGCCAAGAAAGCCGCAGTCCCTTGCCTCACATCGCTTATAGCTCATAAAGGCGAGGATGGGTATCAATCCAAATGATTATCGACACATACATCATGCTCCGGAAGTGCGTAAAAGAGGAGATGCAACGGAAGGGTGTCACAGAAGGGTTAAAGTGAAGCCGGATTGAGAACTGCAGGAGAGAAAGAGAGCGAAGACGCGTGTGGTGGCTCACGCTGGTAATCTCAGCACCTGAAAACCTGAGGAGGATTGCCATGGCTACAGAGAGACATTTCATCTCAAAAACAAACAAACACTGAGAGAACAGGATTCCTGAGAATGATGCCTGTAAAACATCGTTTTAGGAGTAGGAAGGAGAGAGGGACCGTGATGTGAAAGGAGAGGCCAGAAGATAAAAAAGGGCCAGATGATAGAGGGCCCCACAAGCAAACGTGGGGGCTTTTCTTACCCTGTGAGCAGACCGGGGTAAAACCGTAAAGCGGTCCTGAGGAGGAAGAACAGAGTCTCGCTTCAAAGTAGGTCACAGCGTGCATCTGTAGAGATCTAATCAGGAGTCAGACACTCAGCAACAAGTTTAACCGGGAGAGTTCGGGATAATAACCACCAACAGGATTGGAGTCGTAAAGAATTCAACCACGAGCAATGAAGAAAGGGAAACAGAAGAAAAGAACTGGCAGATACCAGAGTCATCCTCCATCAAGGGGAGCTTCCCGCTCCCAGGCCCAAATCACATGCAGTTGGTGAAATCGAGGCCAGGACGGCAGAGAAGGCTCAGTAGCAAAACTTCCAGGGCACCGGGGAAAGCCACTCAAAAGCAGGTCGCTCTCTGGAAGCACTCTGCTATAAAACTGCCTACACTGGGAGCCACAGGGTGCTCTGGGCCACGGTCCACAGCAGCTGGGCTTAGGGGCCGGCTTGCCCACGAGGATACCCCAGGAGAAGGAGGCCCTTTGTAGCTGCTGTCTCTCTAGAGCCCTCTACCGACAACGTTTAGTATAGTCTCAATAAAATATTCGTAGAGCCCAGACAAACAGTAGATTTGAAGATGAGAGACTATAAATGTATTTAAAATATGAAATAAGAGCCTCCTCCATTACAAAACAGAAACAGGTCAAATCTGAAAATTTAAAATTTAGCACTGATTTTTTTTTTATTAATTGTATGTGTCAGTGTGTGTTACCTGTGCAGGAGAGCACATGTGTGTACGTGTGTGTGTGCATAGGGAAGCCAGAAACCGCCTCAATCATCATTCCTCAGGATCCATCTTTTTGTTTTCTTGAGACAGGACGTCTCTCTGGGACCTGCCCTCCCCACTGGTCGAATGGTGAGCAAGCCCCAAGCATCTGCCAATCTTCACCTCCTCCCTCACTGCTGGGATTACCAGCGTCAACAGCCGTGCCCAGCTTCTTCACCTGGGGGCTGAGGCTCAGACACAGGTCTCCACGCTTGTACAGCAAGCGCTTTGTCAAATACTCAACAAGCCCATAAATGAATTTTTACAGTACCTACCACTAATTGTTCAAATTTGTTCAAATTGAACAAATTATTGTTCAAATTATAGTTTATCGTGGAATTTCATACATGTATTCAAACTCAGCTTGATCATAGTCACTCCCGTTTACCCTTCTCGTCTCCTGACAAATTCCCCCGGCCCCTCTTCTCACTACACACACACCATTTCTTAAAATCTGTATTCTCCACATGAAAGTCGGTCCTCTTTGACTTTCTTACCTTGCTCAGCATGCTGACCTTCAGCTACATCCATCTTCCCGAAACAGCATGATTTTGCTTTCCTTTACAGCTGTGTAATGTTCCATTATTTATACGTTTCCCTCACCTACGTATCTGTTGGTGGAGGCCTTGACTCTTTCAATAGCTTGGCTCTTGCGAATAGTGCCAACATAAATGTATTCAGTGACCTTGATTGTGTGCTGATTCTGATTCCTGTGGTGGTTTAAATAAGAATGGCCCCCATACCTAGTGTGATTTGTTTTGTGTGCCTGGCTCTCTAAAGGATCCCCAGTTGACCCTATGACGCTGTGTTGGTTGACCCTTGGACTTCTGGGAACAGGAGAGGATATAAAAAGCCAGCTTGGGGGGTAGGAGGAGAAGTAGGGTCCAGATGGCAGAAGAAGAGGGTCAGAGAGCAGAGTGAGAAGAGAAGCCAGTCGGTGCAGGAAGAAAGACGATTGAGTAGGGCTAGAGAAGAAAGGAGACAGAGCAGGGTGGAAAGAGAAGACAGCGGAAACTGAATTGGGCTAGCAGAGTAAGAAGACAGCTGGTAACTGCTGAGCCAGGAGAAGCTGAGCTGAGCAGATAGGCTAGAACAGCTGTTAGAGTTTGGAGCTGCAAGTATTGGGAAAACTGAGAAGCCACTGTTTAAGCAGAATGTTGAGGGAGGAACGGTTGGGAGAAATGTTTGAAGGGGCTGGGCTGGAAACTGGGAAAAGGGCTGGAAGAGATTCAAGAGAACTGGTTATAGTTTGTAAGAAAAGAGAGTAAAAGAAACATTTTCTTAAAACCACACATTTTATACCCATAAGCTCATATATTTAAATGCTTAGTCACCAGGGAATGGTGCTATTTGAAAGGATTAGAAGGATTAGGAGGTGTGGCTTTGTTGGGGGGAATGTATCACTGGAGGTGGGCTTTGAGATCTCAAAAGGCCATGGCAAGCCCACAGTGTCTGTATTTATAGATCAGGATATAGCTCTCAGATACTTTTTTTTTCTTATCAGTTACATTTTATTAACTCTGTATCCCAGCCGTGTCCCGATACCTCATTCCCTCCCAGTCCCTCCCTCCCTCCTCTCCACTGTGCCCCTTTCCAAGTCCACTGATAGGGGGGACCTCCTCCCCATTCATCTGATCCTGTTTTATCAGATATCTTCAGGACTGGCTGCAAAGCTCTCCTCTGTGGCCTAACAGGACTGCTCCTCCCTTGGGGGGTGGGGAGGTCAAAGAGCCAGTCATTGAGTTCCTGTTAGAAATAGTCCTTGTTCCCCTCACTATGGGAAACCAATTGGTTACTGAGCTACTACATCTGAGCAGAGATTCTAGGTTATATCCATTCATGGTCCTTGGTTGCATGTCAGTCTCAGAAAAGACCCTGTGCCCAGATATATTTGGTCCTTGCGGAGCTCCTATCCTTTCCCCATCAGACTAACTCCCCTTCTTTCTTATGATTCCCTGTACTCTGCCAAAGGTTTGGTCATGAGTCTTTGCTTTGAAAACACTGCTAGTTAGAGTCTTTCAAATGTGTTCAGTAGACTCCTGTCATATGTTCAATGCACATCCCATCTGTCTTTCTAAACGAGGATTGATCATCTTACCCCATGTCTGCTCTCTTGATTATCTTTTATACAACATGCCTGCCTGCCATGGTGATAATTGACTAAGCCTCTTAAAACTCTAGTAAGCCCCCAATTAAATGTTTTCTTTCATAATGGCTGCTTTGGGATTGGTGTTTCCTCACAGCAATAGAAGAGAGACTAAGACAATTCCCTTAGGCACACTTGCATAAGTGACTTATTTGGATCATATGATAGTTCTATTTTGACTCTTCAAGAAACCTCCACTTAACTTCCATAGCAGCTGGGCTATTTTACATTCCCATTGACATTATGTGTGAAGGTCTTCTATCCCTGCCCTGCACATTTTCACCAGCATTTATCATCTTTTTTGTTGTTGTTGTTGTTTTGTTTTTTGTTTTTTAATGATAGCCATTCCCAGTGCCTTTGAGATGGAATTGTATTGTAGTTTAGATTTGCACTTTGCAGATAGCTAAAGATGTTGAATACTTTTTATTGAGAGACCACACATTTTTGACCAGCGCACCTTGACCTGTATATGTAGAGAGCTTTGTGGAAGAGCAAGAGCTGCTGAAATGGACCAGTATGGGTGCAGAAGTGGGCCAGGAGAGGTTGGAAGAATCCACAAAAAGATAAAAACAGTAAACAAAAATACCCATACACTGCAAGTCCCTTGTGGACTGACAGAAGGACACCAAATAGCAAGGTTCATGTGCTCATGTCCCTGGGCTCACTGGACTCGCTAGAATAGCTTCTTCAGAAGACGTGGGTAAAATAGCAAACTGGGTCAGCCGTCACAGCTCCTAAGACAGGGGATTGACAGCGACAGCTGTGCAGTCAATTCCCGGGATAGGAAACACACAGGAACAGAGCTGCTCTGAAAGGCTTAGCAGCCTTATCAAGGACATCACGTGCAGGAAACCTACAGCCACCAGTCCACACAAACTCTGCCGCAAGCAGGTTTCCAAGGGGGAGAGATTGTGCACCTCAAAACTTTCTAAAGTAAAGATAGTCAGTGACAATTTAACATGCTTTCGAGTTTTTGGAATTTTTTTTAAAAAGCCAGCCTGGGTTTCTGCAACTTTGTGCTGGCCTTAATTCATCAGCTGTTTCAAGATCATCCAGGAGCAGGGCCAGGTGGGGAGTGGTGACACAGCGCATGCCCCAAAAGGCCCCATCCTCTACCTACAAAATTGAGGCGTCACCAGTGGTTAGAACTTGAGCAGCTCAGGGTTGAAGCAACTGTCAGCAACTATGACTCACTACTTAAGCACAAAACAGGACATTAAAATGCTCTGGGTGTGCGGAACTATAGATGGGGAGTGGAACAGGGCAGGTAGGTGACTGCTGATGATCTGGTACGTGTGTGTGTGTGTGTGTGTGTGTGTGTGTGTGTGTGTGTGTGTGTGTTCCACATTGTATATGCACATGTTCAAATGTTCATATGTAGAGAATCCAAGGAAGGACACCAAGTATCCTGTTCTCTACCTTTATCTTATGCCCTTGAGACAAGGGTCTCTCCCTGACCCTAATCAGCAATCGAAGAACAATCCTCTTATCCGAACCCTCCACAGTGTTGGGATTACAAACACATATGCAGGCACAGAGCTTTTCACATGGGTGCTGGAAATTTGAACTTGGGTCCTCAGGCTTGTGCAGCAAGCACTCTCACCCACGGAGCCATCCCCCATCCCTGACTGCTGCTCTTTAATAAATCTTCTGCTTAGATTGATTTATGACATTTTCTGTGCAGTTTAGAAACTACTGACAATGCCAGTTGTCATTGTGGTTGGTGGTGGCTCACACCTTTCATCCCAATACTCTGGAGGCAAAGGCAGGGGAATCTCTGAGTTCGAGGCCAGCCTGATCTATAGAGGGAGTTCCAGGACAGCCAGGGCTACACAGAGAAACCCTGTCTCAAAAAAGAAAAAGAAAGGAAAGAAGGAAGGAAGGAAGGAGGGATGGATGAAAGGGAAAATAGAAAAGGTTTTTATTGGGAATAAAAGAAAGAAAACATTCAGAGGCACCTGGAAGAGTCTGGAGTATATAAACTAATGAATGGCCACTCCAGCGTATGGTTGTGGATAAATCTTTTATTGTAGATATGAGGGAGATAACAGCAGGGACATCTGGAAGAGCCTGGAGCAGAGAGAAAGTAGCAGACTAAACATGGCCCATACCTGGGCCTGGCCATGAGAGAAGCAGGGGGTGGGGACGAGGAGGAAGGAGATTGAGAGCAGAAGATAAAGAGAGTGAGCATAGTGGAAAGACCAGGGTTAGAAAGAGGATGAGTAGCCGGGGGGGGGGGGGGCTAAGTTTTGTGGTTTCTTTCTCATCGTGTTAAATTTAGGCCGAGTGATGATGAGTGAAGTTTTTCTAGGCCAAGTGAGTCAGGGGCAGCATGTGGGAGTGGTGGCCATTTGGAAAAGACCTTTCCTTAGGTGGCTCCACTGTGGCAGGAACAGAGCAATGGGCCCACCACAGCCCAACTTTCAAGGTGCTTATGGGGTCTGGTGGGCCTCACCTATGTATATATTTTAACGATGAATGTTCCCAAATCATGTATCAGGAGGCTTTCCTGGTGAGAGCACTGGAAAGGAGGACAGGAAAATGTCCCTGGATAAACAAAATTTGAACTGAAATCTGAAAGGTAAAGAGGATTTAAGAAGTCTGTGGATGGGCAGTCCAGGTAGAATGCAAAGGTCCCGAGAATTGGGGGATGAAGCTGTTAGGCCAGCAGGCCTGGAATGCAGAAACAGAGTGAATAATAAGAGATCAAAGTGGAGACACGAGCAGAGGCCAGAGCACATGGAGCTAAAGCCATTGAATGGTTATAGTACCTATAGACCATAATAACATATCAGAGCCAAGTAGACTTTACAATTACAGCCCATCAAAACAGAGTAAACGGGTCATATTGTAATAGATACAATAAAATGCCTTCAAATCTGCTAGTGACAAAAACAAATTTTCACATGGATGTTACAATAGATGGCTCCTCTAAAGGTTACCTGTCTCCTCTAAAAACTGACATCCATCTGTTATCGCTGAATAAGGACTACTGTGTTGCTCAATTTGCATAAATTACCTGCCTTAATAAAATACTCTTACAAAATGGATTCTAGAAACGAAATATAAAGAATGTAACTTGTCCAAGTTCTCTGAACTAGTAAATGGCTGAAATGTGAATCTGGGAATCCAGCTGCAAAGCAAAAGTTTTAAAGGTACAAACACCTAAATACTGGGCAAAGAATGAGCCAAACACATTGTAATCTCGTAAGAGAACCATGCAGTCCAGTCCTGAATAAGGGTTAGGACACAACAGACACATAGACAACAATCATAGCGTCCACTAGATGTCAGACTTGAGTTGCAATGGAGTTTCCTAGAACAGAGAGGAAGACCCAGCGCGCTAATTGAAAACATATGAATTCCTCACAAATGCAAAAACTAAGTCAAGTGTGGCAGTTACCTTTCTGAATAAAGCAGTGTGATTTGTTTTTTCAACAAGTAAAAAGGCATCCGGGTGCTGTGGCACACGCCTGTAATCCCACCACTCAGGGAGGCAGAGGCAGATGGATCTCTGTGAGTTCAAGGTCAGCCTGGTCTACAAAGTGAGCGTAGGACAGCCAAGGCTACACAGAGAAACCCTGTCCCATAAAACCAAAAACCAAAACAAAATTTAAAAAAACAATAAGCAACAAACAAGACTATGTCACTGCTCTGTTCAACCTGAATCCTCATTTAAGAAGAAAACCTAAGTCCTTAAGAATGCCTGGAGCATACAAGTCCAGGCACCTCAATCTTCACTCTTCAGCCACCTGTTCATAAATCCTCTCATGGTCAACACAGACCTCAGACATGGTAGCCACAGTATCAGAATAATGTTTCAGATACCATAAAACAGACATAGCTGCTCCTCTGCCCATAACACTCTACTCTCTTACTCTGACTTAAGTTTTTTGGTAACACTTGGAAGTTCAGGTAACTGTAAGTTTCATTGCTTCCTGTTACTCTCTGGAATTAGTCATCTGGTAAGTACTGTGTAGAACCTCAAACAGTGTGAGGGCTATGGGTGCTTGTCCTGGGTTTTCTTTCTTTTGTCATGATAGCAACTCTTAGCAAAGGTGACTTAGGAGAGGAAAAGGGTTGGTTTCATTTTACACTTCCAGGACACCATCGGTGATAGAAGTCCAGACAGGAACTCAGGCAGGAACCTGAAGGCAGGACCGCTTGCCATTGCATGCAGAACAGCCAATCTGCTGGTAACTGCCTGGGTCTGAGAAGCCCCTCGACTGCAGCTCTATTATCAGGCTGAATTGGTGAAGCTAACTAGGACAGAACTCAATATCAATGTAAAAATATTAACTGTAAAGCAAAGATGTTTACAGAAGACACTAGAATTCAGAGGCAGAATATTTACCTAACTAATATAAAAAAGACATTGAATGCAGGGAAGTAGAAGGCATTATCTGTGATTAAACAATGCCCCATTGCTCTGAACCCCCAGAATCTTAGTTGTTCACACAGCATCTTGTCAAAGGTCTTACAAGTTATGTGATCATGGGAGTCACTGCAGAAACACTATGGAACCAGAAGAATGGGTGTGTCATTCATCTGAGCACCTCATTCATTTACCTGCCTCCAAAGCCACAATTGTTCAGTCCTTAAGACCTTTGCCCCTGCCCTCCATCCTCCCGAACTACAAACCTATTTTCTTTTGTTCTCAATGACAACAGAGACCTCTCAGGCTTCTCCACAGTGGCAAGGCATTTGAAATGCTCCTGGCATGGACCAGTTAAGTTTTCTGGGTCTTTTTGTTTTGTTATGTTTTGCTTTTTTGTCTTGTTTTGTTTTTACTGACTTGTAAACTTAACCATATGACTAAGATTCATGGTGGGTTTTTTTTCCTTTTCCATTCTTCTCATTACTGCATCTCATCAGAGCCACTGATATTTTTTAATTTAATTTAATTTAATTTAATTTAATTTATCTCTTTTAAACAAAAATATTGAGCAAGTCAGAGAAAATAATCTATTGAATGTATTATAGACTGGTTTCCATCAAATGTCAGGCTTCTGTGGACCCTAGTCAATTTCTAGTCCCTCTAACCTTTCTGCCTAGAAAGAAAAGGTAAGCCTAACCAGATTCTCACCAAAAATTATTTTTTAATAAGTTTTTGAGACTGTAATTTAATGACATCATTTCCTACTTCCATTTCCTCCCTGAAAGCCTTTCCATATCTTTCCTTGCTCTCTTTCAAAGTCCCGGCCTCTTTTATTGTTGCATTGTTGGTCTTCCTCCCAAGAGTTCAGCCTGTGGGTGAGGACAGGGGGATCAGGCCCAGGCAGTGAGAGGCAGAGTCATCACACAGACACCTGGACTCTGGTGAATGCAAACCGAGGACAAGTGGCTGCAGACTCACTTATTCTGGAAGACAGATTGTGTTATGTAGCTTTGGGAGACCAATCAGGTTCCTCCAAATCATCTCCAAGCCTGCCATCGATTGTTCGTCTCTGGGCTGACTTTCCAACCTCAGCTCACATACTCTGTCTGACTACTTGGAAAGTCAGTCAGCAGAAGTTGCCCCAGGCCATGAGGGCTCATGGCCCTTTGCTGGGAATGCTCACCTTGTAAATCGTTACTAAGGAAAGAACTTGTAGTGCCAGTTATGAAGTATAATGTTGATATTGGGTTTTTTCTTACTCTTTATTGTGTTTTCCCTGCATGTATGCGTGCGTACGATTAAGAATGCCAGGTGTCATGTCCCTGGAACTGAACCTCTAGGTGATCATGGGTCCTCTACAGAAGCAGCAAACCAAGCCATCTCTCCACCCCATTATTTTCATGTGTGTGTACGAGTGGGTACAGGTGTGTGCAGTGACATCCATGTGGAGAGCAGAGGACAGCACCCAAGAGCTGCTTCTCACCTTCTGCCCACTTGAGGCAGGTCTAAGGAGCTGCTTCTCACCTTCTGCCTGCTTGAGGCAGGTCTAAGGAGCTGCTTCTCACCTTCTGCCTGCTTGAGGCAGGTCTAAGGAGCTGCTTCTCACCTTCTGCCTGCTTGAGGCAGGTCTAAAGGGCTGCTTCTCACCTTCTGCCGCATTGTGCATGCCAGACTAGCTGGCCCGTGGCTGTTGGGAAATTCTCCTGTCTCTGTCTCCCAGATCCCAGAAGGAATGCTGGTATTTCTGAAGCAATCTGGCACAGCCGGGTTTGCGTGTAGGTGGCACAGATCAAACTCAGGTCACCAGGCTGCTGCAGAAATTGTTTTTAACCCAGAGACATCTCCCTGGCCCCAGATGATTTTGTTTGTTTGTTTAAATATGAAAAGCAAGCTTGGGTCATTTACTCTTAAAAGCAGATTCCCCTGAATTACTATTGTTTTTAATTTTAAAAGATGAATTTCAATTAGAAAATATCTGGTGCATTTTCCTCATGAATTTACAACCCGTGGCTTCATTTGGGTATTTTCTATTAAAGATTTACTCCTGTATTTTGACAGTTGAAAAGAGCATCAGCATTCCCTTTATAACCTTTCCCTTCACTTTGACCTAGAACGAAGAATATCCCATGCTAATTCCATCAATTTGTTTCTTCTCCTTATGGCTGCTTCAAAGGTATTCATACAATTTTTAATAAGCCACCCATTTCAGTCTTTTTTATTTTATCCTTAGAAATGTATCTATACAGCTATGGCTTGGCAATTGAAAGCTTGTTCTGACTGCTATAATGGAAGTTTTGGTTTCCTTGTATGTTATATAAAGATGTTTTTGTTTTAATCCCAAGTGTGGGATTGTAGTTGGGTTATATTTTGTCCACACCTGTTAATTGTCACATGAGGAGCATATTTGCCATCTGGTAACAGCCTCCCATGTGCTGCATGGAGAGGGCCATGGTCTAAGACTACAGAGTACCAATATGAGGGCCCAGAAAGAGAAGGTGGAGTTCTAGAGTGGCATTCTGTGTGGCAGTCGGTGTTGGCCTGTGGCATGGAGCAATTTGGAGAGACCAAAGACCAGAGACCATGTGAAGGTTTGGAACACAAAGACAGAGAGAAATCCTTGGGGCACAGCGGTGTGGAGGAGCCGGCTAGCTGTGTCTGTGGCTGATGGAGATTGATATAGAACCCTAAGAGAGTCCCGTGACCCTAACTAGTCCTCTCCACTAACCTTTTCTCTCTCCTACAGGGTTGGGTGGTTGGTGGAAGGAAGGTAGAGGCTTAAACACCCCAAATAAAGTAGCTTTTTTTTTCTTTTTAAACCGCTGCAGGTGGCTTTCCACTAGATTGTAGGTCTAATGAGATCCTAATAAATGATGAATATTGACCCATGAGATCATTAGGAACTTGGGTGTTTTACAATATGAAACAGTGGGCAAACCAGTCAGGAGTGACTCCTGCATGGACCTAGCAAACCCTACCCACTGTGGCATTTGTCACACATCAGGATCCTCTTGACATAAGTTTTGGAGAGGGAGTGCCATGTCTGAGAGACCCCTTGCTCTTCCAAATTAATGATGTGGAAGATAACCAAGGCTCTGATTTCCCTGAAAAAAAAAAAAAAAAAGAACTCAGTTTGGGATTTTGTCAGCTATGAAAATCCCTCCTTTTTAAACTGTCAGAATTTTCTGATGAAAACCCACCACTTCACCTTTTTTTTGTCAGTAATACACCAGGCTGGGTATGTAGCTTGGTCAGTAGAGTGCCTAGCACATGTAAGGCCCTGGTTGGAAACAGGAAGATCAGAGATTCAAGGTCATTCTTGGCTACATATGTAACAAGTTTGAGGGAACATGAGAAACTAACCCCTCCACACACACGAAAATGTGTCTCCCAGCCTCTCCTCTAAGTTTTGCCCCCTCCATCAGCTCTCACTTGAGATCAGCACTTTTCAGTGTGTCCAAAACAGACCCCAGTAGAGGGTAACAGCCAAGTTCACCGTGCCTGTGAATATGTTTGTGCAAACAGGTGCCTACAAAGTTCAGAAGAGGGCACTGGAAACCAAACACTCTTGCAAGACCCAACAAGTGTTCTTAACCACTGAGCCATCGCTCCAGCCCATAGGTGACATTTTTTAACTCTGCACATCAGGACTCAAATCAGGCAGTGCCTTCAAACTGAATCCGACTTTCACGTGTTGGTGGTGCCCTTGTTCCAGCCTCACACCCTCTGACTCCTTAACACCTCCTGGAGGGGGTCTTGGGCTCACCTCAGAGGGGACGCTTTCATTCCAGCTCTGAGTGACAGGCCTGTAGGCCTCAGATGAAATGGGATGTCCTCGTCCAAATCTTGCTTCCTCCTGAAGCTACACTAGAGCATGCAGTTCCCCAAAGGAGACACAAAGGTCCACCTCCTGTCATGGCTCTGCATGCTACCTTTGCCAACAGAATCTTCATATACACAAAGCTTGTAGTAAGGACGGTCTCCGTTTGCTGCTTTGTGTGGCATTTCCTCACAAGGAAAGGGGAAGGATGTATTGTACAAATGCATCTTAAATCCCTAATACATTCTGGTGTATTATGCTATGATTCAGATCCAAGATGACAAACACCAAAAGATGATAGTGAAACGAAGGCTCTTGTGCAACCAAGGCTGAGCTGAGCAGCCACGTGTAGCTGGATAACCGGCCCTGGCCAGCGTGGTGGGTTATGGTGGCTTTTATTGAAGTCTAAATGGAACAAAGCACTGCATAGGCTGCGATTTTCAGGTGTCACACCACACACAAGAAAGCCCCCCATGTTAAGAATCAGGAGCTGTTTTTCTTTGGAATACACAAGCAGGCAGAACTCTGGCCTTGAACAATGAATAGACTGGAGGGCTGTGACCTTCCATCTGTAAGGCAGCTCGACTTCTCAAGGGCACGGCTGTCCTAGAGGGAGAGCAGAAGAGTGAGGAAAGAAGCCCAGCAGCAGCGTGGGTAGGCGAGCCCTAAGAGACTCAAAGGGAAGAAGCAGCTGTTCGGGGCGGCATAAGTGCTGGGGCATCACCTACTCAAAGGGGTCACAGGAGTGACCCCAAGACTGAGCTGGGAGCTCCTTCACTATAGACCACAACACACCTCAAAGAGGAAGAACTGAGGATGGAAACATGATGATCCTTCCCCTTATTTAAAGATCAAAACCTCAATTTTCTTACTAGAATTCAAAAACCAGAAGCTACAGAAAACCTGTCCCAAGATAAAAAAAAAAAAAAAAGGAGGGGGGGGAGAGTACAGTGATTTCATTTAACCAAAGTACAGTTCACATGGTTCTGAGGAGCAGTTTGCATAACATGACCCATGACTTTAGCAGCTAAGAATCACAATGAGGGGTTGAGAGATGGCTCAGCACATAAGAGTACTTGCTCTATAACTGTGGGAATCAGAGTTCAAATCCCCACTCACAAAAGCAGCTCCCCTGTGAAAGGCAGCAGAGATACAAAGATCGCTGGAACTTGCAGGAAGAGACCCTGCCTCCAAAGACCAGGTGACATGATAGAGGACACCTGATGGACCTCATCTGGCCTCCACACACGTAAGTATACACTCATACACAGACATGCATAAATAAGTCTTTTTAAAAAATCACCATGACCACCAGGCCTGTTCCAAACCAACTTCTTTAATGTGTACAAAAGGCAAAGAGTGAAGTCAAAATGGTTATATTTTTAATTTGGCTTATATCTTGTCATTCATGAAAACTTGCTTTTTGGGAACATGCACAAGTCTGCTCTTGGCAAGGGGAACATCCATGCACACTAATGTTCGATTCTCTAGCCTCAGGACGCCTGGATCATCACAGGCAGGAGACAGGCCTGCATTTCCCCGTCTACCCCGGAAGTGTTTAAACACCAGCTCCCCACCCCTGGTAGCTACGGCTGTTGTTCTGCTCTGTCTTGTTACGAGAAGAGGGTAAGGGTTTGGGTACATTATTTAGAGGTTGATATGTGTAATTCTGCACTGCAGATGAGCAAGTAACCTAGTGTTTCCCTAGTGTTCATCAAAATAATGAACACTGACTAGAATATCACTTATGTTAAATGAATGTGTGAATTTTGCAGCCCGTTATCTTCCCACCATGAAAGCAGGATGAAGGTACAAGAAATTATGTGCGTGGAATTTAGGAATATCCTAAACATGGAAAGACGCTGATACATATTTACGGCAGAGGGAAAATCCTGGCAGTGAGAATGAAGTACAGGATTATGGTGAGCCTCCAGCAACAAGAGACATTCAATGTTTCTGGGGTCACACAAAGTCTAGTAAGACGAAAGCTGACCCGGTCCTAACTGCTCCTCCATCAGACTCTAACACAGCTGCAGAAGAAATGCTTTGTAAGATGTCCAGGCTGGGTATTAATGAGTCAATAAACAAAAGCCCTAGATATTTGCAGAAAAAATATGTTGGCCCAACTGAAACAAACTGAAAACAAACAACTGTAGTTCCTCCATTCCTCCTATCCCTCGATTTACTACATCTGTAACTTCTCTGTCTCCCTCCTACCCTTGGTTCACTACATCCTCCTTCATTTGCATTTTGCTGTTTCCATTCATCACTGGTTTAAAGATTTACAGCCATAACACTGGCCTCACATTTTGCAATAACATCATTTTACATTCAAATTTATTCTTGGACACACAGCCTCCTTCTAAGCTGTTATAAAAATGTTTTTGGAATTATTCTTTCAAAGTTTTATTCAATGCTGCACATGCTTTATTTTGTAATATTAAAAAAAAATAGCAAGATGCCCAGTGGTGGTTCTCTATGAGTTCGAGGCCAGCCTGGTCTGCAGAGCGAGTTCCAGGACAGCCAAGGCTACACAGAGAAACCCTGTCTTAAAGAAAACCAAAAAGATAGCAAGATGAACATGTCTTCAAGGCTGAGTGAAAAGAAAACGATGCCGAACCATACGGATGAAGAGAACCCATGCTTACCTAACTCTGCCTGTGAGCGCTGGGGCAGCAGGCACACAATCCCACACCTGCGCATGTGTAACTACTACATGATTACTAAAAAGCAAACTGAACATGAGTGAAAAAAAAATTCAAAATTTCTACCATCGCTTCCATCTCAGAAAAAAAAAAAAGAGACTGGAAGATTTCAGTGTGCTGGTGCGCAGAATCAGCGTAACCGGCCCTCAGCAGCGGTAGCTGCTTTTTGGCTGCGCAGATCTAAATCTGAGAGCTAAGTGGGCTCTGACGTCCTCCAAAGCAGCTGTGACAAATGTTGATGGGCACTGTTCTGGACTATAGCCCTAAAGGGTTCACTCTAGAAAAACAGGGTATTGGAGGTCACTTCTATGCCCACCACATCAGGGCAAACTTTAGAAAAGCTGTTTGACAACTGGGCCTGATTTCCACCTCTTGCTGTCCAACAAAACTCTGCTTGTCTACCCCACATCCAAATCTAAAGGCGATCAGAGACAGACGTTAGCTTGCGGCGAAAGACCCAAGGTTTGGTTCCAGCTTTTAATGAAAAGGTGCTCGTCCAAGCATTTATTTTTCACTCCTCACTCTGTGAAAAGACTTGTGCAGTTCAACTTCAGCTTCTGCTCAAGTCTGGCCTCACTGCCCGGACCAACGGCTTCTTCACAGATGAAACTGTTCAGCTCTGGTTTTGAGGGACCAGTGTGGTTCGTGCTTGTCCACTGGATGTGTGCCTTGTCCTCACACACTCTGTGATGTACCCCTCAGATCTCAAGTCCTTCAAGAAGTACAGGGCCAGCAAGCACCCTCCCCCGCCCCCAACAATTTCTATCACTGGATGAGTATCTCACTAGCAATAAAGTTATAATGCCACAGCTAAATGCTCAAGCCCAAAACTTACGGGTTATTCCCCCCTCACAAAAGAGCTTCATAAGGGGTATATGGCTACTGCTTCACTAATGAATCTCCAGATGTGAACATCTGAATAGCAGTGTACTCACTAGCTGCTCCCTCTTGAGACTGGACTTGCTAATCCTGACCCAAACCTACAGTTTGTTGCTGAATGATGGGCACAGATTTGTCCTTCCTAGTGACCAAGCATCTAACTGACCTGAGCCACACAATTATTTTCTCACTGGACAAGAGTTGCTCCAAAAGACTTGACATAAGAGAAAAGAAAATTCTGTCAGAGTCATATAATCTCAGGGGAAATAGAATTTCCAAGGAAATTATAAGAAAACTGTATATATATTTCTATAATCTTTAAGATTTTAAAGGTAAGAAATGAAGCTTTTATACCGATTGCCTTTCTATTGGACATGAACCTAAATGACTACACTATTCAAAACTGTGACCACCTGATTTAAAGTGATTGATGCTCACACTTAACTCCTCTCTATGAGGACTGCTTTAAATCCAACAGGAGGGACTCATCATCCTCTACTCTCACCTGGGGTTTAAACGTCACCTTCAAAGGCTCAGGAGTCTGGGGGTCCCCTCCTTCTTGGGGAATGTACCCTACCTTGGCCACTTCCTTTTCTGTTTCACTGATTTCATCGGGGTGGAACTCATGGATGGGCCCCAGCGCCAGGCTACCTGTGATAATGTCCACACCCATCCCTCTGTCTCCCTCCTGGCCTTCCACCTTGGGATCCTTAGGTTTCCTGAGGCTGCGCATCTTAAAAGCTTCCTTTGAGGGGGCAGCATTTGAAATCGACTTCTTAAATCTTTCCCCTGACTGCTTCAGCCTCTCTCCCGACTGCCTCAGCCTCTCTCTCCTCTCAGGCGTGACGATTCTAGTTCTGATTCCGCTCACTTTCTTGTCAAGATTCTGCCGTGTCTTCTGCATGTTTTCTTTGGAAAACGCCTTCTTGATATGATCAATGTGCTCCTTGCCTGACTTTCTAAACCTGGCAGATCTGCTTTCTTCAGCATAGTATTCTTCGTCCGATGAGAGCTCTATTGGGGGATCAAAGACTTCCTCGACCTCCTCCTGGCTCTCAGGCAGGCTCCTGTCTTTAACAACAGACAGGGATGAAGGGCACCGAATATCCTCCTGAAGGAGAAAAAAAGCAAGGTATGTAAGTGTTTCCTGTGTGGCAGGCATCAGCCTTTACTTCTAGCCACACCTTACAACCTGTCTCCATGCTGTTTGTCTCCAGCCTGCATTCCTCAGGGTCTCTTTCTCCTTGGCCTTTCTCTCACAATACTGTATCTTCATTTCTCCACTGCAAACATAACAAATTTCTCCATGTAGATATAGCACAGGCACATTTCAGTTAGAGGCGCAAACCTCAGGCCCATCGTCATCCTGTCCCCTGACATTGCTGTTCCTGTCTCTCACCCCAGATACATCCTCGCCCTCTTGTCCCATAGTCAACTTGGCCTTAAGTTCTAGCAATAACAGTGAAAAACATTGAGTCTGCTTCCCACTCCTCTATTCATGTCTTAATCAGCTCCTCATCACCTCAGGTCTGAATGTGGGCCATCAGTCTCCTCCAATCCCTGCCCTTCCAGACCATTGGCTGAGAATTTCCCGAGAAATGCTTCTATAGCAGTCTGGTTATAGCCCACTGAAGACTTCTGAGAGCCCATCAGTGCTCACAGAGAAAAACTAAACCTTACAGGATGCCTAGAAAACTCTTGACCTGAACCTACTCTCCCCCTTCCCCAGCCCAGAGATGGAGACACACAGTATTAAAGTTCTTCAAACACAAAATATTTTGAACCCTCTAACAAGATAAGTCCACCCTATAGCACCCTGGATGTACATCTCAGGATAGCTATGGATGTGTCCCAACATATTTGCAGATGGCAATGTCATATCTCTGTGTCAAGGTCAGATAACCACATTCTACACCTTTGTGTATGTGGCTGATTCTATCTCTCATGCCCCTTTACCTCATTTTTAGCTTTACAAATGATAGCTTTTTTAAAGAATCAATTCCAATGCCCCAACTCCCCCCAAGTAGAGGTAAGAAGGCCAGGTCAAGAGGGGCTCTGTGGCCAATAATGAAGACAGTAGTTATGATTCTGTCAGGAAGACTTCTCAAGGTTTTGAAGACAACGGTGACATGATTTGACTCATGCTGCGTAAGAGTCACTCTGCTGAGGGCAAGCCTCAAGGGTAAGACAAGCGAGGAGGGATGACAGAACAGTACTGAATTTAAGCTAAGGGAAGGTGGACCAGGCATTTGTGGGCATGGGCAGGGGTGAGAAGTCTTCTAACTGCAGATCTGCTCTCTAGGTCAGAATCCATAGGACCCATTGCTAGAGCAACAGAGGGAGGAATCTGTCAGGCACAGAAGCAAGAAGAGGAACCTGGAGGGGAAGGGAGAGACACTGTCTTTGAAACGCACACTGGGTATGCAGGCAGAGAGGCGGAGCAATGGGGATTCAGGAAGAAGGTGAGGGATGGAAATGTGTACTCAAGAACCATTAATGCAGAGATGGCCTTAAAGGTCATGAGACGCTTGCACTGGAGAGATGGCTCAGTCGGTGAAGAGTTTGTCACACGTGGGAACCTACGTTCAACCCCCAGAACCCACATGATAAAAAGCAAGGCAAGGGGAAGAGCTTGGGCTCAGAAGGTGAAAACGGGCCAAGCAAACCTGATGACTGGAGTTCAAATGGAAAGAGAAAATCAGTTCCCATAAACTGTCCTCTGGATTCCATACACATGCTGTAGTACACTTGTGTCCACACTTGCGCGCACACACACACACACACACACACACACACACACACACACCAAAGTCAAGAAATCAGAAGACAGAGTAGTGTTTCATTCAAAACTCCTCAAAGGCAAAGGGTACCTCAAAATTCAGAATGAAATATACTTTGGAAAACTACCATAGATATTATGTATCATTCCCAGAATGACTTCAGGTCAAACAAAGTCTCCTATCAAGTGAGTCATTTAAAAAGTTTTATTTTGCTTCCATGGTAATCCATGCCTATACCCCCAGCTCTTACGAAGATGAGGCAGGAGGATCACAAGTTCAGTACCAACCTGGATTACACAGTAAAACCCTGTTAAAAGAAGAAAGGGAAGAAGAGAGGGAGGTAAGCAGGGAAGAAAGAGAAAGACAAAGAGGGAAGGAGGAAGAGGAAGAGAAGGAAAGAAAGAAAGAAAGAAAGAAAGAAAGAAAGAAAGAAAGAAAGAAAGAAAGAAAGAAAGAAAGAAAGAAAGAGAGGGAGGGAGGAAAGGAAAGAAAAACATTTAGGTTTTGGTTTTAAAATGTTTTGGGATTCATTGTTACAAAATCATGGGTTTTGAATCTGTACATAAGAAAAGAAAGAAAGAAAGAAATGGAAAATGCCATCTAGTAAAAAAGCCAGGAAGCAGGACCCTAAAGGATAAGGACAAAGCAGCTTAAGAGAGAATCAACTCTATCAAAGGTGTCAGAAGAGAGCCAGTTAGAGACAGGGCAGCTCAGGGCACAGGTAAAAGGAACCCACTGTGCCACTTAAAGATTATTCTAAAACACAACAGGCAAGACCTAAGGAATTATGAGATTTTTAAAAACCGAGCCATAAGTTACAATTTCTAAATGAAACAGTATTGATACTTGAGATCCAAGTTGATTCCACTTAACAAACAGATTCAATAAATATACAAGGAGGACATTTGCACATACTTTAAAACATAACCAGCCTGATAGTCAAGAAGGCGTCCTTAGAATGGAATTCCTTAACTCAAGTGACATTTTTGGATACAGGATCAGCGTGCTCATGAGCCTCCCTCTCCCCAACAGAGGAGGCAGAAGTGGGTGTCTCATGACTCTCTGATGAATCAGTTAGAGGCAGTGAAGTTATTCCTCTCCCTTCCTGACACCTGCTGTGGGGAGCAGCCTCAGCATCTGAGTGGGCTGGGCGTGCCTGAGAAGGTATAATTAGGACAGGAAAGAACCAAAGGGTACTACTTGGTAGGCAAAGATCCCTACAATCTTCAGTGAAGGCATCAGACACAGGGAAATGGGAAGCACACACCCTTCTCTTCAAACACACAGACAGTGCAAAATCAGGCTTACCCACAAATGCCAACAGGGCAAGGGTGGAAAAGGGCCTTGCTGGGGAGTCTATCACAGCCCCTCTGCGTCAGCGCTACTGTAAGGTAAAGGGCGGGGTAAATTAGAGCTGGCTTCTGATTGCAGTCACATTTCTGTATGAAAGTCCAGGTAAAATTAGCTTTCTGTTGTTTTGGGGGCAGGGTCTCACATAGCTCAGGCGTGTCTCAAATTTGCCATGTATCTAAATTCCCAATCCTCCCGCCTCTAGACCTCACAAGTGGTAAAACTATTATAGGTGTGTACCACCACACCTGGTTTAAAGAGAGGTTTTTGTAACAGAACGAATACTATGGGTCAGAGTTAAGTGGGAGTCGGTATAAAACTAACACAGATTGGGATATTTTGGATGCCCAGAAATCTGGGCATTATCATTAGAGGATGTTCAAATCTTACTTGTGGTTACCAAGTCACTGGAATTATGAGAAGATATGCTCATGCCATGCACAATGAGAGGAGTCACCAGGGTGAACAAGTGTTCAAAGAGAGCGTCAGACAATTTCTAAATACCAACATCCTGAATTTGGTAAAAGTTTGGACATATACAACTATAGAAAACAGGATACCAATAAAGATTATCAACAAAAGATATACCCAGGAAAAACTTAGGAAAAAATCTGAAATGGAAATGAAGACATACTTTAGCTCAGCTTAAAAATAAAATTTAGAAGGGACAATCTTCAAATAACTATGAGAATTAATTATAGATAATTTTAACTGCTAAAAATAACCATGTAAATATCATACACATCTATATACATTCTAACATATAACAAGTACATAAATCTGAGTCCTGTGTATACAACATGAGACTTCAAAATTTCCCTGCAGGCTTATAAAAGATAGCAATTGTTTTTTTCTGACAAATTGGTGCATAATTTGAATAACTTAATATCATGTAATCTTCAAGATATACTATCTTAAAAGAGGTTTATCATTAGCTAGTATCTTTCAGTTCCTTTATGGTACGACAAGAACAAAACCCAGAGGGAAACTACTAGTAGGTTACAGGGCATAGAGACAAACAGAGAATTACACGAGCAGATGGGGCCAGTTGGGATTTTTCTGTTTCTTTGCTGTAGCTTCTGTGAATCCTGAGGGAACCCGGGTCCACAGCTTTACATATAGGTCCCCAGACACATTCGACCCCAAGTGCACTTCCTGACATAACACAGGAGAGCAAAGGGTGAGTGCCCAGGCCCTGGAGTGAGTGGATTTTTTTCTCCAGTCCCATGCCCAGCTCACCACTGTCTGCACCAACACTGGAGCTGACACCTCAAGTCCGGTGACATCTTTAAGCCTAGAGAAAGGAATCTGGGAGCCTGGAGGGAAAGGGTGATGGGAAAGGAATTCTAAAGACACAGGTCCACTCTTCTGTCTTTGAAATAAGCACCGCATCTCTCTCCTCCTATTTTTTCCTAAATAACCTGTGTACTCTTAAAAACAGATCCAAAAATATCACTCGCCCATTCCAGTGTAACTTGACCACTGGAGAGAGAACTCCAGGACTGACTAATGCACAAAGACCACACAGGCTACAGCCCCTGAAGTTTCCACCAACTGTGTCCTTTCGTTTTGTTCTTCCAGTGTTCTATGCACACAGCCCTCCACTTTTAAAAGTATATAGCTGTGCAAATGTACTGACGAACATTCCCGCCCATGCCTGATTTTATGTTTAGAACAAAACTCTGACATGAAATTTGGGGCCAGAAGGTTTGGAGATTTTCAAAGTTCATAATACACATGATCAAAAATGCCTTTCAAAATGTTGTGCCAACTAATTCTCCCGATAGCAGAATAGGAAGGGCAGTCTTCTCCAACCTTTACACCCTGAATTTAAATAATGGCCATTATTTAAATGGGTGAAAAAATAATTTTGTTCTCACCTGCTTTGCTTTTATAAACTTTCCTGTTATCATTATTTTTTCTTAATGTGGGGAAAGAGTTCAACTTGTCCATTTTAATTTATAAGAGTTTAAAAAAATATACTATAGACATTATGCATTTGCCATAGGTATATTCCAATTTTTCAAGTATCGAGCAGTTATAAGAATGCAGCAAAAAGAAAAAAAAAACAAAAAAAAAGAGGCTTTTCAAGTAAGGAATTATCCAAGGAATTTCTATATTATTAAAACATAAAACTTAAATTGAAGTTGTGGTTCTTACCTATAATCGTAGCTCTTGGGAGGCTGGGGTAGGAGGACCTCCATAGTTTGAGGACAGCCTGAACTACTACACAGTGAGGATTAGATCAGCATGAACTACAGGCTGGATGGTCTCACAAAACCAGGAAAATTTTTTAAAATAAATAAATGGCCAGATTATTCACTTAGAAGCAGGTAATGCTACTTATTGTGATTAATACAAGAAAATGATGGACAAATTATATTCAGGGTAGTTTTTGTTTTACTGATTGGGTTTCTAGGCTGCCTATGGCAAGAATAAAACCATGACTGCAGGGGTGCTGTTTCCTTGTTTTCTTTTAGAAGGACGTTGTATATCAAGCACTAGCCTCAGCCATGCGGGCGAGTGTTCTACCACTGAACTGCATCCCCTGCTCTTCCCAGCAAAGACAGTTTTTAAACTTGACATTTCTTAGGACCCTTTTGGTTCCAACATTCTAAAGTCTACTGGGTCACTGTGCTTAACAGGATTCAAATGCTGAAAGAACCTGACAGTATTAGGTTTCAAAGGCAAGAAATAGCCCAAGCCACAAGTCACAGTTCGCATTACAAGACCAGTAAGAAGCTCGAGAAATGGATGACAGCGTCGGTTAGCGAGAGATGGCTCTTTCCTGAGGCGACAACTCAGCGAGGTCCACATTACCATACGCCATGGCAGAGAGGTGACAGAGCAAACCCCTGTGGCTTGAGGACAACGGATGAAAGATTATAGTCACCAAGCTGACCCCACGTGCAAGCTTACCTGGAATATTACCACGCGGAATTTGTTTTTCTTCATTATTTCTTCTTGCTTGGTTGCAACCTTCGTTACGTGAACCTGTTGCTTCTCCACCCGGGCCTTCACGTCTTTAATGTGTGCACTGACCTTCCGGGTCTTCTCAAACAGCTTGTTGACAATGTGGCCAGTGTTGCCGTGAGACTGTGAGAGCTTCAGCAGGTCGATCTGGACCGACTTGATAGCGTTTTCCATCTCCCTGTGCCTCTCCTCTATTCTCCTCTGGCTTGCCTGCACACTGTCCACCACACTGGCCACCTTGTCCAGCACGGTCACGATGGTGAGAGCAGCATCTTGGTCTTCATCTTCAGTCACACTCGACAATCGATTCCGGTGGCTTTTACCAGCGTTTGAAGTAGACCCGTTGTGCTCCATTTCACTTCTTTCTCAGCACAAGATGTCCTATAGCAATGGATTAACCCTACACGTGAAGCCAACAGTCAGGCTGGTAGCAGGCGACGAAGCTGCTTTCAAGGCTGAAAGCGGCACCCTGGAGAGTGGTCAAGTATTTATAACTACAAATGCCCATACGTGACTGTCCTGCAACACGAGCCCTTGCAAAGCACCGGGGCGGTTCCAAGCATGCTTGCTGACTGACTAAGGGCCTCAAATAGGACTGTGTGGGTGGCAGGGAAAGCTGTCGGAAGAAGTTCACTAAAGCCTCTGTGCTGCTCATACTAAGCCCACAAGCCAAGGAACTGCAAACACTGAGCAAAGTTTTTCTCTTTGGGTCATTTCAAGCTATAGTGTGTAAGAGGAAGGAGAATTCTTGAACTGCAATCTTCAGTACTAATAGACCAATATCAAAGAATACAATAAATAAACACACAAAACAGACCATTTAGTGAAAACATTATATTATAACATGCTTTACCAAATCAAATAATTAAAATTAATATTTAAGTTTAAACATAGTATTTAAATTCTACATGCATAATTTTGACAGGCTAAACTACACGTTAAACACCTCAATACATTCTACTCACATTTCAGACCTTTAAACACCAACAATTAATAGAGCTACTACAGGACAAATTTGAGTTAGAGGTCTTAGGTCATTTTTAAGCTCACTCTCAGAGCACCAGTGATTAACAATTATTTCTGCATTGTATTCACAAACACTGATACAATTTGTATATTTATATTAAAACAGATATAATGTTTGAAAAATAAATGTGTATTAAAGTCATTTAACTGATACTGTAGGTTTTATTCCAATCTGCTTATTAAACAGTCTTCTTGACAATATCTAAATCTATTCTCAGTGATCTTTTCCCAGGTGCCTTTCCAAATTGTTTATGTCTCCAAAGAGAGAAATCCTCAATTCCAGTCCGAACAGCTTATAAATCTGTTACGTCTAACATACACATAGCTTTGCAGCTCATGCAACAGGGGCAGGTGTCTAAAAAAATCAGGTACTAAATCTCAGAAACATTGAAATATCTATTTAAACACAGTGTCTTCTAGATTTTTTTTTTTGTAAGAAAAGTAATCTGTAAACATCTTTACTTTAGTTCATGCTTTGTTGTTTGCTGTGGTCACTGGGGAGGAAGTACAACATCACAACCCTGTGAAGCAGGTCCATCCGTCTCTGCAAAAATATTACATTCCATGGGTAAAGAACAGGTCTCGGTATTACCATGTGGCACAATTTCGTGAAATCAATTTCTGTATTTAAAAAACATAAAACAGAGACTACCGAACAGTCCAAAACTGTTGTAGCTAAATAGTCTAAATACGAGCCAACAGTACTACACTAAAAATGTCCAAAAATAAGGCCTCTGAAATAAATATTTCCATTCTTTAAAAAAAGACATAATAAATGTACATCACATGGTCAGTGTGCATATAAAAGTCAGCGGCTCAAACCATTCTGGATGAAGTATCTGAAGTAAAATGACCTAGGTTTTGCTTCTGTCGACGTCCTCTGTTGTTCTTGGGGCATTTCCTGTTACATGAAAATGCAGAAAGAAAATAATCATTTTGTTAAGGATATTTAAACCGTGTCAAAGTAAAACACAGTTCTCGCACTGCACCCAGTTAGAAGAGGAGACAGGAGACGGTTCAGGGCAAAATGAGGGCAGCATAGTGGCGGGTTGCTCTTTGCTGACAGCCGGGAGGGAGCTCCCGGTGGACTAGAGGCAGTGCCCACACTGCTGAGACACATTTCTTGAGAGGGACATCTGCCTCTCTGGCCCGCTAACTCCTCAGTTCGGGGACTGCTCACTGTGACGGTGGAGAGGGTGCTGACCTGGGCACTTTTCCTCAGCATTATCCCAGCACCAAAACTACAAGAAAAGCTTAGCTGGAGACCAAGAAGCACGGTGCTGAGAAGCCAGACAGGGTGCAGTCAAGTCCTCTAACTCAGGAAAAAGATTCCGAAGGAACTGGTGTAGAGCCAGCTGCAGAATGCCAGAGCCACACCGGAAACCGGGACCCTGCAGGTGAGAGGTTCCTAGACTCTGCTCTTAGATTACGGTAAATGTGGCCATGGTGTGGAACAGATCTCAGGACGGTGTAACTGCTCCTCTCCCTACCAACCAGACTGCACGCTAAGCTCGTGGAAGGGAATGTGTTAGTCCAGAGTACTGGTGCTGAGATGAATTCTGGTCCTTTGGAGTTTGGAGCCTACGGTCAGGATTAGCCACTATTATTAGCAGTGCCCACCTGTGCAAATTCAAGGTTCCTGAGTGGAAACAGTGTCCTTGGAAGACACTGTATTTGCGCCAATGTTCCACATTTTCATTCCATTTTAAAGAGGACTGCTTTGCCTTAACTTAAAAGCCTTAATGACAACGGTTTCTAATCCTAACGTTTATAATCCTTATAAAAATAGTCTGATGTAGACAGGGCTGGGATCATATCCATTTCATAATGAGGGAGCAGGCTGACAGGCAGAGCACCCGGCTTTAACTGCCACTAACCCACCATGACCGGGAGGAGATCCAAGTTCCGGGGACAGGGTTTTTTCTTCTCTACAGTAAAGAATTTGGCACACACGTGTTCAAAGTCCCTGCCAATCTGTCATTCTAGGAGTCTGAAAACATAAAAGAAAAATATGACTCACAGATAACTGGGGCAGTAGGAACATCCATTTAAAGGAAGACCCTTCACAAGCAACAGCCATCATGAATGAACAGCTGTTCCCTAATGGACTACATGGGAGAGGCGTGCCTTAAAATTTCAATGGTGTGGCCCATAAACAAAATATTCTACATATAAGACAGCAAACCACTCAGGAGCAGGAATGGGGAAAGGCTGGGTTTCTTGTATTACAGGAAATGTGGCCCTAATGTGGAACATATGTCAGGACAGTGCAACTACTCCTCTCCCTACCGCACTGTGCTTTCCTCTATTAATGTCCTAAATCCCCTCTTATCACACAGCTGCCCATTCAGTTCTGCACATCACGTTCAGTATGGTTCAAACACACTAAACCCTAACAAAATCAGGGTTGGTTCCTGCCCCATGCAACAGTCATATTTGACTGACCTAGTCCCAGCACAACTCACATGGGCCTGTCTCTCCATAGTTCAGTAGAAAGAATCAAACAGCAATGAATCCAAACACAGGCACTTCCCTTTGCTAGCTGAATGACCACAGGCAAAGCAGTTAACCTCTGAGCCTGTATTAAATGGCCACAGCCATCCAGGCTGTTAAATGTTTTTTTCTCATTTTCTTTTCCTGTTGTCATTGTTTGTTATGCCGTTATGTCCCTACTTTGATCTACTGCCCAATTTTATGCTCAGTAATCTTGCCTAAAGGCAGCTCATCTGTTCTGTGGAATAAAGCATGCTGACTTTAGTGCCTAAACTTCATGAAAAGTATCAGCTACTCAGAGAACATTTTTCCATCATTTCTAGATTTATCATTTTGGCTACAGGGTGCTAGAACTACTTGAAGGTCTTTTTCCAGGCTCTAGATAGAAGGCCTATGGCCTATACATCCAATTAGCTTGTCACTATCTGTTTGATGTGCTATGACTCTCTGCCAGAAAAACAAAAACAAAAACAAAAACAGAAGAATACAAATATAATGCTTTGGAACATGAGAACCAATCCTTAAAGGAGATAGAAAAAGGTAAGGAAGAAGCAGAGCATTCTGTTTTGTTTTGTTTTGTTTTTAAATTCCATTTGAAAGGCATCCATTTATTGTCAGTAGTTCTGCAAATAGGTCTCTTAACATATGATAAATCCATATATTTATTCAGTGTATGCTGTGTGTGTGTATGTGTGTAGGGCAGAGGACAACTTTGGGGAGTTGGTTCTCTCCTTCCACTATGTGGGTGCCAGGAATCTAACTCAGATCATCAGGCTTGGTGGCACAGGCCTTTACCCACAAACCATCTCACTGGCTCTGTGCTTTATTTTTAACACAGCATTTTAAAGTCTTTCAGTTACCACTAATTGAAAGTAATGCTAAGTCAATGATACAGTCAGAAAAGGTTGTCTTTAAAGATGATGGCTGCTTTCTTTCCTACCACACTTACTATGGGTAACATGTATTCTGAGAGCATAAAACACAGCACAATTCTCTAAGACTTCAAGTGCTGTAACATAGCTCTTCGATGAATCTTCCAGAAACTCTGCTACAACCATTGTCCCTGATTTCAGACTCATAGTATACAGTTCTAAAACCCCTAGCCTCCCTGATTTCATGGACTGTTCTCACACCTCCTCTACCTTTAACTCAGATACGTCTGCTAGCTCTGGGAGGGAGTCCTATACATACTCTAAAGAGGCGGGACAGGGAGAAGTGAGACCCACGTGGAAATTCTGTCTAGTTGAGCCAAACATTAGACCTGGGACTGATGGATTAGGACTGATGGACTGGCTCCTAGCACAGGAATTATGCTTTAAGGCTTCCTCTGATTTACCACTGCCAGTGTCTAGTTCAAAACCGACATTCTCAGTTATTACCCACCTTGTTATGCACATGACAATTGCTACTATAATGGCGATCTGTACAGCTCCAATAATGGCTGCGATAAGAACATGAGTGAGCTTCTGCCTGCTTGGTACCACATAGAGAATACTAAAGTCCGTCTTTTCACAGTGCTGCCCAGTGTAACCAGATTCGCATCTGCAAGGGAAAAAGAGCAATCCAAGTAAGAATTACATCTTTAATATACTACCTTTATTCTCTGAGAATTTCATACATGCATACAATGTATTTTGATCATATTTACCCACGCATACTCTTCTCTCTAGCTTCTAGATCCTCCCAAATTCATGTCCTTTTTCCATTAATAATCCATTGGGTTCAATTTGTGCTGCCCATATACACATGGGCATGAGGCCATCCCCTGGCACATGTTCAACTTCCCAGGAACCGTTAACCTTTAAAGAAAACTGACTCCCCCTCTCCTAGCAGCCGCCAATGTCAGTAGTGCTCAGTCAAGGCTGGTGGCTCATGAGCCCCTCCCCTTTCTATCCTGGGATGCTGACTGGACTGATCTTGTACAGGTCTTATGCAGACAATTACAGCTAGCGTGAGATGACAAGTGCAATGGACCAACCATGTCCAGAAGACACTGCTTCACTCAAGTCTGCAGCAGCCTCTGACTCGAACAATCTTTCTACCCTCTCTTACACAATGCTCCTTGAGCCTTGGGGAAGAGGGTGTGATAAAGATGTCTCAATTATGGCTGAATACACAACAGACACATGAGAATTTTTTTTTTTTTTTTTTAGATGAGGTCTCAGAATGTACCCTAAGCTGGCCTAGAACTATTGATTTTCCTGTTCCCACCTCCCAGGAGCTGAGATTATTAATATGTACTGTCACATCTGAAAGAAATTACAATTTTTATAATAAAATTATATACTATATTATATGACATACTATATAATATACAGCTTATATATTTATATACTATATATTATAGTGTATATTATATACTACGTAGAACATATATACTATGATGTAATTATATTAATATAATAAATAGCATATTGATATATTATATATATATGTTTTACTATTATATATAATTATATTATAAATTTACATGTTAAAAATTAAATTTTTTTATATTTAAACTAAAATACAAAAGATCAAATGTTGCAGAATATTTGATCCCATTGTGAACCCCAAGATTGTGGTTCATAAAAGCCTGTTTCTTCTTTGATGTGGCTCAGCAATAACACACACTTTTAATCCAAGAACTTTCTGTTTATCGTAAACAGGTGGTTATGCTGTGGCTCAGCCCTAGTATACACCTTTAATCCAAGAGTTTTCTGTACAGAGACTTAAATGAAGTTAACCCTAGGTCAAAAAGTGGAGCAAGGAACCAGCTGACAGGGAGTAAACAGAAAGGAGGGGCTTTGAGTTGAGGGTATTTAAGACAGCATGGAGAAGAAGGGGCTTTTGGCTTTTTCCTTCTGAGATGTGAGCTGAGTAAGAAGATCAGCTGGGTGCTTTCTCTGCCTCTCTGAGCTAGCAAGTTTTCACCCCAGCATCTGGCTCTTGAGTCTTTATTGGTAAAATAGAATGGTTAGGATTTTACTGTTTTAAAAGCAACAAAACTTAAACAGGAGTATAAAAATCACTTCACTGCCATTGGGAGAAAATGCTGTGTTTTTCATGTCTGTTTGAGTGCTAATTCCATCATCCATATTAATCACTTCACTTTTGAAGTTAACAAACTTGTCTTTATCACCATCATTTAAACCAGAATCATAATCATGGAAGAACGAACTTATCCCTTCTGCGCTCATCAGTCATCTCCAGGTTTCACACTTAGAAGTAGGATAAATTAAGAAGCCAATAAATGTGCACTTTTCCATTTAGAGCTAGGAAAGCTACCTGGGAATAAGGTTACAGAATAAAAAGGAAGAAACATTTACAGTTCTCTGGACATAACACCAACTACATTCAAGACGCCTTTCAGTGTGAACATGATAAGCACTTAATGTGCAAGGGAGATGGAAACAAGTTTTAAACAAAGCAGGCAAGTGGATGGCTCATCTCAGAAACTACCTAATTCCAATCAAAAGCAAATAGAAAGACATCATCATCTGCTGATGGTGGTGATAAGGAAACACTTAGGATATTTAAGGAGAAAGACTCCTATTTTAAACTGATAAAAGTGGGGTGCATAAATTAGCAAGACTTTGACCGGAAGCCATGAATAAAGCGTATACCATACGGACACGATGGTGTTCTCCGTGATCATCAGTGTGTATTCACAGTCGTCTCGCAATCTCAGTGAAAGGTTTAAAGCAGTGTTATCATAAAGTACAAACAACAACAGAGAAGAACCCTGGACACAGGGCAACAGGGAAAGCCAGGGTAAACTGGGCTTGCACAGTCACTCTCCAGGGCTCTTGGACTCCCTCCCAGGAAGTCTGAACTGGGTTCTTAACCTGTGGCTACCCTCTGTTTGACAGAGGTGTTAGGGTGGGTCAGTAGAGAGCGAACCGTGTCTTCAGAACACGATGCTGAGAAACTGGGGTACAAGTAGAAGAAGAAGCTGAACCTCCTCCTCCTCCTCACAACAACCCTCAAATTAACTGCAAGAGGTTGCTCTCATTAGTTTTTGTCACCTTGACAGAGGGTAGTCTGGGAGGGGGGAAAACTCAATTGAGGAATTACCTCCACTTGACTGGCCTATAGACAAGTTGCATGGCTTTTTCTTTTTTAAACTGTTGATTGGTGTATGAGGGCCTTGCCCACTGTGGGCAGTACCGTTCCTGGGCAGCTGGGCCTGGGATGCATAAGAAAGGTGAGCCTGAAGACAAGCCAGTAAGCAGTGTTCCCCATGGCTTCTGCTTCAGCTCCTGCCTCTGCATCCCTCCTTAGCTCCTGCCTGGACATTCAGAAGCCCTCCCCTCTACAAGCTGCTTTTATCACAGTAATGGAATACAAAGTAACAGTAATGGAACACAAAGTAAGACAATAAGTCCCAGGTCTGGATCTTAAGAGCTAAAGCTACAGAGAAAGTGCTCACAAAAAAAAAAAAAAAAAAAAAAAGAGAGAAACAAGAGACAAGGTTTCACCACCCCAGATTGGGCAATAATTTCTTAGACTTGACACCAAAACAAAACCGTAACTGCAGCAAATAATAATAATAATAATAATAATAATAATAATAATAATAATAATAATAGTAATAATAATGTAAAACTGAGATAAATCAAAATTAAGATCTTCATGGTTAAGGGCATTATCAAGAAAGCAAGGAGACAGCCTATACAAAGGAAAACAACAACTGCAAATTATGTACTTGGCAAGAGATGTGTATTCAGAACACATAAAAACAAGTAAGAGGCTGAGGATTGCTACATAAACCTGATGATCCAGGTTTGATCCCTGGGGAAAAGGCCAAGTGCAGTGGTTCACATCTGTAATCTATCATACAGGGAGATGAGGGTGGAGAGAGGGACAGGGACTGGTAGAAGGGATAGTCCAGAACTGGCTTGGAGAGCAGCAGCAGAAACAAGGTGGAAAGTCAAGAACTGACACTGACACACACACACACGCCTTTTTATAATTAAATAAAATATATTTTAAAGCATACATCCTAAAAAAATCACCCAGTAATTAAGAAATGGTCAGAGAATATACACTCCATTTTCCAGAGAAGATATACAACTGGCCAAAAAGAAGAGTCAAATCTGGTGGCACATACCTGAAATCCCACCACTCAGGAGGCCGAGACAGGGATTTCAAGTTCAAAGACTCCCTGTGAAACATAAGACCCTGTCCCAAACCAAAAAAAAAAAAAAAACAAACAGAAACAAGCACACAGCGGCTACCACCACATACTCCCAGCTCTGCCTGGATCAGAAAGTAAGGGGACTACAAATGCTAGTGAAGATTGTGCAGAAGATGGGAAATAGGGAAAATGCGCTGAAAACAGACTGGCAGTTCTTGAAAACTTAAACAGAGTTAAGCATTTGACCTAGTAATTCCACTCCAAAAGATTTCCCCACATAAAGCAAAGCATGTGTCCACACAAAATCACAAGTGCTCAGGGTTGCAGCACTCAAAACCATCAAATTGTGTTCATCAGCTGACAACTGGATTTAAACATGGGATCCAATTCCCAGAGCAGAGTGCTCCTTGGCTAAGGTCAGCCTGGGCTACATAAGACCTTGCCTCAAGACAGAGTAAGAAATGTCTAGAAAAAGTGACTTACAGAGACAGAAAATAGATTACTGGTTGCCTAGGTTCGGGTCAATAGGAAGATTTGGGAACAATGGGAATTTCAGCATGGGATTTCAAAAATGTGCTAAAATTGATTGTGGTAGTGATATATTAAAACTACTGGATTGTAAAGAAGGGAGAGAAGGAAGGAGAGGAGGAGGGAGAAGAGGAAGGTAGGGAAGGAAGAGAAAGGAGAGGAGGAAAGAGGAGGAGAGGAAAATAGGGGAGGGACAGATGAGAGGGAAAGAGTATGGACACAAAAAGCAATCTCCATAAAATAAAATCAAACAAGTCATTTCAAAGGAGCAGTAACTACTGTTATTAAACTCCGGGGAACTTCCCTTCTCTGGTCCTCATTTAAAGGGGGCACCTTCTAATATAGAGACTATCGTCTCAACAACACAGCAGCAGTAAATCCTATCCTGTAATGAAGACCCATGGGACTTTTAAAATAATGTCCTTCATGGTAGGCTAATGGCTCAAAGTCAAAGCTCAGTAAAATCAAAACAGCTCCACAGAGAGCTATAACAATGCCCTAGATGTGTAGCTCTCAGACAGTTCGGCTTAATTCAAAGATTAAAATCAGAATATCAAAAGGGACTTTTAGAATACATTCCAGTCAAGTCATCCTCCTGGATATTACTTTCCACAACTGACTTTTATACTCTCCAACATATAGAGGATGAGGTTCTAATGCTGTTGCTTCTTTTGTTACTAAGGGCAGATCCAGGGGTTCAGCCCACCAGAAATCTCATTCAGTCCCAGGGCTTCACACCCTGATTCATTCACTCATCTTACTCAGCACATTTACTGTGTGTCTGCCAGGTGTCAGGTACCGCTGCAGGAAACATTCAGGAGACAAGGCACCAGAAGAGCAGAATCCCAGCTGTGGAGATGGCTCAAGGGTAAAGCACTCGCCATGCCATGTGAGCATGGCATGAGTTCAGACATAAAGACCCCTCGGAGACCTTGTGAGGAGACAGGAGGCAGAGGCAGGAGGATCCCCAGAAGCTGCAGGCCAGCTGGCGTGCCTACACAGCAATGAACAATAAGAGACCTTCAAATCTCAAAGGAAATAGAAGGCAAAGATGAAGGAGATCTGAGACTGTCCTCTGGCTTCCATTTATGGGCCACAGCCTGCATGTGCCTGCAAATATTTTTAAAAGATATTTATTTTTAGTAGAAGTCCAAAGGCATAATAAGTAAATGGTTATGTTAAAAGGTGTGAGTGTGTGCGTGTGTGAGTATATGCGTGTGTGTGAGTGTTGTAAGAGAAAGAAGTGTGTGTGTGTGTGTGTGTGTGTGTGTGTGTGTACATGCAATTGCATCTATTCATACATGCATGGATGCATACATATAAGGCTGTGGTTCCTGGGCAGAGGATGACAGTTGATAAAATTTAGTTAAGATATATTCAGAAATAGACTATCTGAGAGAACTTCCCATATCTAAAACTATAGGGAGACCATGAGAAAAAGAGTTGAAAGTAAGGTGTGCCTGTGGTATTCTGTCTGTCAAGTGAAGAGACACAGCTGCATCCCGAGGTGGAAAGAGCTGTAGGTAAAGCCAGGGCTGTGGTGGGCAGGGAAGCAGATCTGTTTTTGTCCAGGTGAAACTTGGCCAGACATCATAGGAAATGTAAAGGAACCAAAGACTAGAGCCTCAAGATTCAAGAGAAAATACTAGAACTTATGTAAATTAGGAGCCATCTACAAAAGACACAAAGACTGGATCCAGTCACTGGGGAAGAGCAGAAGACGGAATCACGGTGAGGTCAGGGAGCAAAGGGGAACCAAGCATGAGTGGAATGTCCAGTGAGACCGGAGAAAAACAAGTTTCTGTCATCTTAGAAGCCAAGAGGATGCACAACACATGGGAAAGGCTACCAGCCGCTCGAATGTGATTTTAACAGTAAGACTTGACCACTGACTTCATAAAGAACAAGCTCTGTGGGATGCTGAAGAAGAGAGAACAGACATGACAACTGGAGACAGAGCAGGCAACTCAAGTTCTTCTGCAAAAGAAAGGAATGCAATGGAAGAGATAAAGTACTGACAATATATTTATAAACGTGTAAAATACATTTAAACCAAGATACGTGATGGAGGAGGGAAGGCTGCTTGGGTACAGTGACAGCCTGTGGAAGACCTTGTATTGCTCCAGTTTTCTCAGTTATCCTGGAAACAAGATCATCAGCTGCCAGTGAGGAAGAGACAGGGAGTGCTGACAGTTCTCTGAGGAGCGGAGTGATTGCAGCCATCTCAGCAGCTACAGTTTTGTCAATGATGAAGCAAGAGAGGAGCAGAGGCGATTCAGGAGATCAGCTACAGGGAATGATGGATGCAGAGGGCCTCGTGGGCAGAAGGATTGCTATACGGACGTTAGAGGGAATGTGCTAGAGATGAAATTATTCTCAGCCTACTTCTCCAACTTGTATCTCCCATGAATTTTCAAGTCAATTATCTTGACCAGCTTAACAGACATCCATAAATGGAGACCCCATAGGCAAACCATCATGTGAAACTGAATACATCATTTCCCAAAACCTCTTTGCTCTAAAATTCTCCTATTCAATTTTGTAATAGCCAGAAGCGTTTCTCCTCTTTCCTCAGCTACCTCTGTTTTGTTTTGTTTTGAAGTCCCAAATTGTCTCATGCACATGTATGGATGACAGCATTCCTCATTATATTTTGGTTAAAAAAAAAATATTTCCTGAAGACAAGATCCCTAGATCCCTGTCATATGTAAGTTTAACATCCTAACACCATAGAATCTGATAAAAAGAATTAACCAACCTATCGATGGTGGGATAACACTAGATTTTAGTCTAATAAAAGGGTTATGGTTGATACTGGCTAATACTATAGACATATAATAGTTTAGCTTGCTTCTTAAAAATGCTGTGAATACACAATACAAAGATATGAGCTGCTTCCTAGGAATTATAAATACATAGGGAAGAAATTCTTTACCATTTCTGAAATCCCTCTGGTCTGGGGAAGATGGGAAAGCTGATAATTATCACATTATTAAGAAACATATTTACTGCGGACCTAGTAAGCTAGGTACAGAAAGATAGTAATAATTAACAAAAAGGAGTCCTTGATATAATGGGTTTATGATCTACTATCAGTTGTTATTTATTAAATAACAGCACAAACAAAATGCTGTGAAATAAACATCTTACAGATGCATCTTGTTGCCACCATTGTGGTTTATTGTTACAGGCTTTTGAGAGAGCATCTCATTACGCAGCCCTGTCTACTTGGGAGCAGCTATGTAGCTTAGATTGGTATAGAACTCATGATCTTCCTGCCTCATCTTCCCAGGAGTGGGATTACAGACAGCATCACCACATAGCTTCATGTAGGAATCTTAAGAGATGGCCCATCTTACGCCACGAGAACCTGAAGTTCTATGAGGATTTCTATACCACTGTGTGAGAAACATAAAGAATTCATTGTGTGCTTTGCATTGCTTGCACTGTGTAGTCTTTTATATAGTTGTTGTTTTGAAATGTTTGAGGAGGGTACAGGGAAGTTATCTCCTTCAAAGACAAGAGAACTGCCAATGGGGGGAAAGACAATGGTTTTACAAAGAGCTGTTTAACCATTAACATTGAAAGCATTTGCTCTGTTTTTCATCTTATGAAGGAGGAAAGGGGAAGCGAGCTGAAAAAGAGGGATGCAAGAGGCCTGGGGCCAATAGCTTCCTTTACACCTAGAAAAGAAAAGAATCTCCACCCTGAGAGTAGACAAAGAAAAGGTAAAATATAACAACTCAGTGTGTTTCGATGTTTTGCCTAAGAGAGGGAAGCAGAATGCCCCACCTTGTTGTCTACAAGCAAACCAGACCTGGTTAAATAGACACACAACAGCCTACAATTTGTGACCGTAACAGCAACACACACACAGAGCAAAAAGCACTGAGATCCTCAGGTTGTGACAGGCAATCTGAGGTCTAGCTTCTTCTCAGGTCAATTTCCAACTTGCTGTTGACCTTGAACAAGTTATGTAAAGTCTCTGAAATACAGGAGTTGAAGGAAGACTTACACTCTTTCCACTTCCCTCTCACAATTCACACCTGGCTCTTCATCCCTACTCCTTTATTTTTAGACATCTATTTTAGTATATGTTGTATTTGAGTTATTTCTTCTCTACTTGTAATATATTCTTCAGTCGTTCAACCACCTTGTGACAGATTGCCGAAAGATCAAAATAGCATTGGAATAAGGCAAATTAATATTAAAATGCCATCCTAAAGATGTTAAGCTCACAGCCTCCAAACGCTAATGCAGCCTGTTTCCCATCTTTCCATATTTCTTGCCAGGATTTGGGAGGATAGATAGATGATTGTTGGCTTATTTTAAATTTATCGATTGCAAATAACACTACTTATTTGGAACTATTTAGTCTATAAAGCAGCAGCCACTAATAGAAAAAAGACCCTCAGCCCTGCTCATGAGCCACCAACTTACCTACAAGAAGCCTTCTGAGTAGAGTAGACAAATTCGCACTTCCCGTGGATGCAGTACCCATTAAGGTTTTCAGGGCAAGGCATGTGGCTTCCAATATAAACATCTTCCCTTTGATCACCTGCATCTTAAAAGAACACAAACCGGGTCACTGGATACTGAAAAGAAAAATGGAAAATACAAACCTTTTCAAAGGCTCAGAAACAAATGAATTCACCGTGTCAATCACCAGCAGGGCAATCTAGAAAAGGAGACTTATCAGAGAGGGTAAGTGAGATCTGAGGTCCCTTGCAAAACCCACTAAGCCATAACCATAGCAAGCAGACAGATGAATTAAACTGAAAGCACACAAAAACAGTTGCGGAACATGACCGCTATGAACTACTGCTATATTAAAAAGCAATCTGAAAAAGAAAAACATCTCCGCTAAATTATACATCGCAGGTTTAGAAGGAAATTCACCCTGAGTCAGAGATGGTGTACATGATAATGTCTTTAGAGAGGTGAAGCTACTCATTTACTAAGAGCCTAGGAGACTGACGATCAATGGTATTGGGAGAAAGCAAGTTAAGGGATTCTGAAACTTTAAGGTAAAAGATTTAGATGTTTCAAATGATAACAGCTATAGCCAGGCATGTTAACACACACTTGTAATCTCAGCCCCAAGTTTAAGGCCAGCCTATGCTACACGTTAATACCCAATCTCAGAAACAAGGTAGGAAAGGAGAGAAGAGAGGACAGCTGGGAAGGCGAGGGGCAGGATACCTTTGCTAGTTTTTTTAAAGTAAATGTTCTTTGTAAAAAAAAAAAAAAAAAAAAAAAACCTTTAAATAAAAATAACAGAATGTGACAAAATGTCTTACAGATTCTGCACATGACAGCAGTGTGAACTTTATCATTCTACTCTCCTTAACCATAGAATTCCTACCTGTGAAATCGGGATAACATAGCCTATACTTCATGTAAATTTGAGAGGATTACATAAGATAAATTACAGTGCCAATAAAATAACCAGCTACTTATATGACACATCAGAGAACACTAAGGGGCTTATCTCCCCCAAAGCACAAAGTGTAATAAAATCTGAAGAATGTTAATAGAAACTGATTAGGAAGGATCAAAAAAGGAGGCTATAGGAGCCCTCATCCCTATGTCCTAGTCTCTTTGGTGTGGGAAGGTACCCTGCAGACTACCTACCAAAAGCGGAACATGGACACCAACTCAGCCACAAAACCTTTAACCTACAATCTGCTCTGCCTGCGAAATATGCTAGGGCAATGGCAGCACAGGACTTATGGGAGTAACCAGTGTGTGATTGTACTTAAGGCCCACTCCACAGGAAGGAACCCATACCCACACCGATTGGGTAACCACGAACCAGAGACTAAATAACCCAGAGACCTACGGTAAAACCAAACAAAACTGGTCAAAAAAATAAAAAAACAGTAAAACGATTCCTAATGATATTCTGCTGTACTCATAGATCAGTGCCTTATCCAGTCATCATCAGAGAGGAAAAGGGAAGCTACACATGTATGGACATGGGAAGATAGGAGGAGGAGTGCCAATTGTTTTTGAAAATACAGATTTGGGGGAAGATTTATACATACTAATTTAATTTATGCAAGAAAGAGAACTGCGTTAGAATCCAGGCATAAATCCTCAATCTTAAACTCATCTTTCCTGCTCTGCAAACTCAGTCACATCGTTTATTCTCCAACAGACACACACGATGAGACAAAGATATATTTTAATTTTATATTTACCATTAACCATGTTCTAATGTAAAAAGAAACATAAATTAATCTTAATCATACAGTTTGATAAATATTAGCGTTTCAATATATCAATATGAAATTTGAGGCACCTTACACTTGTTTCCACGATCTCAATTCAGTCTAGCCCAACTCCAGTCACAGTAGAAACAAGTGGCTAGTGGGTACCGCACTGCATTCAACAGTCTAGAACTGATGGCTAAATTGGTTGATCTTCTATTGACCTTCCACAGGCCAAACTTGATGCTAAGTCTGGGGACACAATCACAAGACCTATCTTGACCTGCAAGGGGTCCTAGGCTCTCTCCTGCAGCTCCCTCATGACAGTTCTGTGTGGTAGAAGCAAGCAGCCACTTTCGGGATGCTACGGACTGAGCACCCCTCCCGACGACGCATGCATCACAGCGTGGAACAGCTGTGTGGACGTTAATCTCCGCTGTGAGATAGAGTTTCTCAGGAACCTAGATGTCCTCAGCGTCTGTCCCTGTGTAATTTCAGTTCTGTGAAGTGATATGTGCACTCTACACATCTGGTCACAACACTCCCTAACTCTATGACCCACAGGCACGGCCTTCCACTTCCTAGTCTGAGAAATGGAGATAGCGCAGTCCGCAGGGTTGATTTGAGGCCTGGTGAGGTAAGCTCTATCGTGTTAATACTAGTGGGTGAGTTTGTAAGAACTTGATTTCTCTTTCAGCGTTACCTGTGAGAGTTCTGCTGGCATGTGTGCGTGTGCATCGCACGTGCGCTCTGGTGAGGGCAGAGGAGAGCACTGGGTCCCCTGCAACTGTAGTTATGTGGATGAGTGAGCCACCATGTGGGCACTGGGACACCCTAGGTCCTTCACAGCAGCAGCAGGTGTGCTTAACCACGGAGCCGACTCTCCAGCCCCTTTTGTAGAACTCTAAAAACAGCCCTAGGCAAACAGTAAGTGCTTAATGAATATTACCAGCTGTTACCGTGTGCTTAAAGAACACTGTGGGAATGACCCACAACTTTCACTTGTTGACACACTGTGGTGTGAACACATCTGGCTGTGTACAACGGGAATGTACTTCAGCGGCAGGTTTGAAGTTCTGGGTTCATTCCCAGCAACAGAAATGAAAAAAAAAATTAATTTACGGATTGAATCATCTTTGATTTCCATTTTAAAAACTATCCTAGCAACAATATAAAAAATTTCCACTTTGAAGCTCCCATTCGGAAAGAAGCTGCCTTTAGCAGTCATGCCCCGGGTCTCCCAACACAGGCTGGAACTTAATTAACAGATTGCTTGTTTACAAACACTTGTGATCAAAGCAGAAGGCATGCCTCAAGCAATCAGCACTGATGAGAAGTAGTTGAACGGAAACCAACTAAGCTAAAGCAAATCTACTTTTCCTGCTTCAGTCTGTAGCTAAGAGTGCGGTTCAGTGTTCCCACGCAAGGGTTAAGTGTGTGAGGAAGGCAGCCACTACCCCACTGCACCAAAAACATGGGACATCATAGTGGGACACCATCAAGTACGTATTCATGAGACCAGAGTGAGATGCTAACCCTGTATAACCCTAGGTGTATAACAATAGGACCGAGTTGCTCTGTAGAGGTTAGGCAGTGTCCCAACTGACCATAAGAGAGCCCTCTACATTGCACCAGTTTTCAGGAATAATGGAGAGATAAAGGCTGTCAGAAAACTCAACTACATGAGAGCAGGAAGAAAAACTAAAGGGAGTTTGAGGAATTAATGGACAAAGGGTGACACTAATAAACACCAATTACATAGATCCATGAGAGAAAGTGGACCTATGCTAAACTCCAAGGGAAGCTGCAGAAAACAAAGCATATCTAATAAGGCTGGCTGGCAGACAAATTCAGTTTTCCACCAGTGCCGAAAGTACCAACACATTCTTCTTCCAAGCTCTTCTGTATACAAGGCCCAGCTACCCAGAGAATGTCAAGGGGAAGTGAGCATGCCCAGGCCTTCAAGAAGCTTACCATCAACTTAAGGAATGAGCAGATGCATGGAAAGACGACCAGCAGCCAGACCAGGATGGCAGCTTATAACTAAAAGAAAATTCACAGCCAAAGCCCTAGAAAAAGGACCTACAAGTTGACTGGGCAGGACTGAAAGTAAGGCCCGGAAGTGTAGAGAGCTTTGGACGGTGGGATACAGAAGTCACAGAGAAGGTGCACAGCAGAGCAGCCTCAAAACTCCAGTCAAGAGCAAGGACTGGCTCAGACTGCAGAATGGTACACATCAAAGCAAGGGAAACCAGGTGAATCCAGATTATGGAAAAAATGGGAATCTCGTGTAAGGCGTGTTCTTTAAATCATGAAGATGAGGAAAACACCCATATCTTAACTGGAAGGCAGAGCAGTGAAAGCTGCCTGGGGCCTCTGTAAAATTCACCTGAGCGTGGCTGCCTGTGGCTGGTAGTGAGGGGGAATCCCCAGTGACTCATAGGCCTGAAGTTTCTCTTAGAACAGTGTTCTCAGCCTATGGGTTGCGAACGCCCCCTGTGGAGGTGAAGCGACCCGTTCACAGGGATCACCTAAGGCCATCGGAAAACAGATATTTACATTATGGTTTATAACAGTAGCAAAATTACAGTTATGAAGCAGCAACAAAAATAATTTTTATGGCTGGGGTCACCACAACATGAGGAACTGTGTTAAAGAGTCACAGCCTTAGGAAGGTTGAGAACCACTGTGTTAGAGGTCAATAAAAGCGAGATGTAATAATTGCATGTATACTCAGCACCTGAGAGGTGAAGGCAGCATGATGGAGCGAGCGGGCAAGGCCAACCTGGTTTACCTAGCCAGACCCTGAGAGCTAGGTAACTGCTCAGAGCTGTTACTTGGCACACACAGGCCTTAGATTCAATCCCCAGCAAACACACATAAGTATTAACAATATTATTCCAACTTGGAATGAAAGCGAAGGCAGAGATGTGCAGGAGGAATAACAGAAGGACATGCCCCCACTTCTTTAGTCACAAGTGCACACACAAGTAAGGAAATTAGTTCATTAATTAATCTGGACGGTGCTCAGACTGGATAAGCCAAGACTCCCCGACCTGAAGGGTCCACCCATTGGGGACACCTGGCCCAATGCAGGACCTTGACCTGAGAGCTAGGGAACACTCCCAGAGAAACTCGTCACAATGCAGTAAATTCTGCTCCTGCTGGCTCTTTTTCATGTAGAATGAAATCTCTAACCCTGTACACATTGCCTTATGTCCGCTCACTCAGTACTGCCTACCGGTGTTGTACTCCTAAGGTCCCACCTCCCATCACTATTTGAATAAGTTTAGTTTACAACTATCTTGAGAGTGGTACCCAGGGAGAGATGGCTCAGCGATTAAGGGCAGGTTCAATTTCCAGCACTGGCATGGTGGCTCACAACTGTCTGTAACTCCTTCCAAGGAGACTCAATGCCCTCTTCTGGTCTCCACAGGCACTGTACCCATGAGGTACACAACATCCATGCCATACAATAGGAATAAACATTTACAAAAAGAATGGTACCCATTGCTAACTCAGTACATTACCAGAACAGAATCAACCTCTTTACTATTATGTTCTTAAGGGAGTATGATAAGTAGCTATGAACCTGAGCCCAGTGATGGGAAGTCCATTAGAAAGACACCAGGAAGCTGAATTAAAACATCTGTGGTCATTCCAAAAGTGCTTTTTAGAGGCTTGCCGTGTCCTGAGCACCGTGGTAGTTTCCTGGAGTTTGAGACAACGGCAGAATAAATAGAGAATCAGGACAAAGCCCCACTAAGCATGTGAAGAGTGCTCAGCAAGGTTCTCTGGGTAAGCGCTCAGAGTAGGGTACAGGTGCTGATGGACAGGATTCTTACTAGCTGCAAGATAAGGCCAAGAGGGTTTAGGATGCCAGTTTTCTTCTGCCACTCACCAGATTCAGCTTCACATATGCAAACTGAGTGCAGCGTGGCTGTTGTGAGGACTCTGTGACCACTCAAAGGCACAGGAACACACAGTAGGGCACTTGCTTAAAAGCGGATAAATGGCTACCGATGCCAGTCACAAGTCATGATAGGAATCGGCAAGACAGCTGAGCCCACCTCTGGTGAGAACATCAGCACAGTTAGCAACTGACCGTGAAACCACAAAGTGAAGTGTCGCTAATAACCATATATCAAAAATGGTGTCTGAATTTTCAGAGTGATGCCAGCCAAGAGGTATAACTGTCTCCCCTGCACCGCCGTGCTCACCGAGGCTCAGAGAAATTGGGTCTCACAGCTTTAAGTGTAGCTCTCGGCTATTAAACTGGCTTCAGCAGTGCCCTGGGAGATGTGTAGGAAATGGACAGAAGCATAATGTTCAAGCACCTGCTCTGTAGACTGAATAAATGAGGCCGCTCCAAAAATGGAAAGATTAAAAAGCTTTAAAGGCCCGATAAAGCATGACTTCAGACACCAAAGCAGAGACGCAGCCTTGGCACGGAGAAGTGGGCACAGAAGGATCCTGTCTGAACAATGCCCTTAGGCAATGGTGACAGGCTCCAACAAACAACGGCGTCAACTGCGGATATCTGAACAATGCTTGAAGTATGCGCGGTACATCCAGGACATCTGGCCACCCAGTGACTCATTCCATCCGCAGAAGCCTCCCAAACAAATCTGCCACCAGCAGCCATGTTTTCACACACAAAGGACAGTGCAGTCTAAGTAATGATGTCAGAAGAAACAAGAGCAAGTGCCCCCCTGCAGAAAGCTGTCCCACGAAACATCTGGCTTACTCCTCACTGGGCAACCCCAATAAAGCATGAGGAGCTGATCTTAGCAACAGAGGCGTGTGCCTGCCTCTGCAACAGAGGGTTCCCTGCCTCTACAAACAGAGTTTACAATTTTTTAATCTCATGTGTTGCTTCCCAAATTGTGCCACCTGCACCCCAAACTTTACAGCACTTACACAGTCCTCTATGGACTTCCCTATCCCAGGCTCCTCAAATCCGGAACTGAGTAAGTGTCTACCTAGTAAGTGTCTACATTCCTACCTGCTCTTTAAAGCCTCCCACACACTGTTAGAATGCATTGCTCTCCATCTCAACACAGACTCTCCTGCCTAAATTTGCCAGGGAAACAATTTCTAATGTATACACATCCACCTACCTCCTCAACTATTCCCTTAGGAAGAATCCGTCCATCTTGCTCATATACCACACCCATTCTACCTCTTATGTCCCTCTCCTTCCATCCTCCATCTTCCACTGTCTCCTGACGGGCAGGCCCTCTATTCTAACCCCACAACAAACCTCCCCTTCTCAGGAGCCTTTGAGCAACCCCCAAGATTCTCTATCTGCTCACCACACACACACACACACACACACACACACACACACACACACACACGCTGAGGCTCCTCTCAGTGAGTCTAGCACCTGTATCATTGACTCACTATCCTTAAAGAGCACATCAAAAGACTCTGGATTGAAATACATAAACAGGCTTCAGGCAAATGAGACTCATGGTGATGGTATCTCACTATTTCTAGTGCCCCTGGCCAGCACAGACCAGAAGACTAATGAGTCTCAAGAATAAGCTCAAAGATGTGGAGAGGGTTGACTGGAATGAGAAGTGTGGGTGTCTTTCTAATTAAAGCACCACAGTTCAATTGAGGCTCTAGGAAAGTAACTTTGGATTATAATGTCAAGATCATGAAGGAACTTCCTGGGTAGCTAGAAATACTGTCAATCACAGTAGGGTGTGAGGTACATGGAGTATATTCATTTCAGGCTGGAAACTGTGTCTCAAAACCTGTAAAATTAGAATCATGCTGTACACTGAAGATAAGTAAACCTGCTAATAAAAACTGACAGTGGGGCTCAGTGGTTATGAACATGTACTGCTCTTGCAGAAGACCCGAGTTCAGTTACTAGCACCCACATTAGGCAGTTCACTACTTGAGTTCCAGAAGGATTCCACATTCCTCTGGCCTCTGTGGGCATCTGCACTGGAGTCACACACACACACACACACACACACACACACACACACACACACACACAC